>NW_010433211.1:35016-48690 GCF_000710305.1 Buceros rhinoceros silvestris | reverse complement strand
AGAGAAGATGCTGACACTCACTTTGCAACAGAGGCCTTACAGGTATTACTAAGCTTTGGGGTTTTTTTAAGGAATCCCAGCAACATTCAAAGCCTTTACAGTTAGTGACGTGTTCCATACCCGCGTGTAACACACCAACCTGTGCGTCAGCTGTGGAAACCAAAGGGAGCAGACGTTCCTCTTACCCATGCTCAACAGTTTTGGTCGCTGCAGGTGAGGTTGAGAGTAAGAATTTTCATGCTGCTAAACTTAAAGAGGAAATCTACTCCCAAAAATGGAAGGCCAACTGAAGAGCCTAACAGTGGCTAGTCACTTTTGAACTGCTATGATTTCGTGATCTTAAAACAAAATGTATCATTTTCCCCACCATAAATAATATCGATGCCCAGGAATCTCTCATCATTCCCAAAAGAAATACAAAACACGTTGAAGAGCAATAAATAACCGTAGTGCTGATAATCACGTATGTACTGCTAGGACGGAGCTGCCCTGAAAAAGCTCTTCCGTCACACGTACATTCCTGGAAAAAATAATGCCAAGTTCATTTACTACTCCATTTTACAGGCAAGCTTCTAAACCCCAATTGGCAATTGGTAACAGTCTCTAGGTACGGCTAGGGAGAGAGGGGGAGAAAAAAAAAAAACAGGCCTAATACCCAGAGAAAGAGTCACACAAACAGGAAAAACAAGGAGGTATCTAAAAATTGTTTCTGCTCTTAGACAAATTTGAATTTCAGATGCATTATGCATCTACAGCTAAAACATTTATCAGTGACAGTGCGTAGTTCAGACCACTTCTTCCCCTGCCAGCACAATCTTTTTTCAGGCACGCTAGTCCTTCATGTCCTATTTGGAGGGAAATACTTCTCTGTAATAAAAATTCCTTCTGTATTTTTTTTCACTCCCCTCCAACTTACACCAAACAAGAAAGAATAACACACATCCTTTTATGGTTAAAAAGATCCTGACCAACGTTCTTAATGTTCTTGGGCAAGCGATGCCCACATTGCCACAACATTTTCTTGACTTAACAGAGTCTGAAGACGAGGATGATGCCTTACAGGCTCCAGGCAGAGTCGGTTTGTTGGGAAGACGTGTCCTGACAGATACGCTTAAGAGAATAAGGTCATTGATTAATCAAGAAAGGAGTCCATTAAAATAATGGAATTAATGCATTTGCAGATGGTTACTGAACAGGACACTGTCAGGGTGCTTTCGGGGATTTGTACAGCCTCTCTTGACCAGCACTGGTAAATGCCTTGCTGTATCTGTCTCACTTTCAGCCTGTAGAAGCTGCTTTGCAATTAACAGTTGCAGAAAATGGTAAATAGTCCTAAACTAACTGTTTACTTAAAAACAACAGAACAAGCATTTTCAGATTCTGTGATCTCCATGTAACAGTTCTGCAAGGATCTGAACGCACACACACACCAGAGAAATGAGGCAATAGCAGGAGACAATACCATGGAAGTTTCAAACAAGTGTTCTCAAAGATCTACACGCAGTAAGCTCCCAAAACAGTAATCGCAACACCAAATCTTTTTCATTGTGTTTCTCAAAGAATCTGAAGTTAGAACACAGAGACAAACAGGTAAGATTTGTTTCCGCTCTCTCTGCACTTCAGAAAGCACACTGCTGTGTTCTGTGTAGCTGTACACATCTCAGTTGATAGCACCTTCCACAACTGCCTCGATACCGGCATGCAGAGATTATTCACCCTTCTCCTCAAACACAGACTCTTGCTTCTTCTGTCCAACCCCAAAAGAGCTTTTGCCTGTTCCATCAGCTGTTAAACTGCCTTTGTACTGAAAAGTTACTACTGATACTCTTAGCTCACGTGGGGGAGAGATTTCCTTCACAGTAACAGTCACAAACAACTCTGTGGAAGAAGACAAGCTGCACCTTGACCTACCAGAGATGTTCTTGCACTGATCACTTCACCAAAGACCTAGTTTTAAACCACACAGTCCCTTAGATGGGCATTCCCAAACTGATTTGAAGAACTCTGATAGAGGATTAGGTTGCAGAAAATTCAACCAAATGTCTCAGTGCTAAGCCAGTATAAACATTCCACTTGGGGATTCATCCCACTTGAGCAAAACCTGTTTGGCTGATGAAAACCTTACTTCCTATCTTCTCACTCTATAAATGTCTACGTGGGACACGAGGGAGAACCATAATGGCACAGCGTAGAGATTCAAGGAGACAAGGAATTAAACCTGTACGAAATGAAGCCTCACTATTTCTACTGCTCACAAATGTGGTTGTTTTAACATCTTAAAGCCTACATCTGCACATGCCAGAAAACGGCCCACTGCGCACATACCACCTTGTTCCGTGACAGTAGTCCTGCTTGAGCACACATTCACCTTCCTGCACGGCAAAATTAATTACCATCTCCCTGCTATTCCTTCTTTTATACTTAGTCCTGAAGCATTATATTCTAGATTGTTTAGTCACGGTTACTTTCCTTTCGGTACCAGTGATAATGCTTTGGTATCACTGGCATAAGGCTTTCTACACCATATTTGTAGGAAGGGTGAATTTATCCAGTTATATTCCCAGAATTTACAGATGAAGCAGCTAAGAAAAAATGCACATTGCAGTGCTGCCTCACACGAGTCAGAGGTAACACATGCCCCCAAGTTGCTTTAACAGGTATAGTCTGCTAAATCCGATACTATCGTTGCCTGAAGGGCTGTAAACCAGGCTGCAGTCTGATCACACATCTTTTCAAGAAGGAACTGGCAACATGTGGTAAACAGAAAAGCAAATATTTTTGTTATGAAGTTGCAGCCATACAGTAAAACTGATGCTGCAAGAACAGGATCGTAAAACTCCAGTCTTGTTTACTCCCAGTTCAGCTGCACAGCTTCTCACGGAACATTCGCTATTGCAACCAGACGAATCCCTCTGGTAATATTGTTCCAACATTTCTTTTGTTTTAGGAGAGCTCATAATGCACGTCCTAAAGCATTGTCAGTGCCACACTCCTTTATTTCTACCAAACAAGCTGCGTAAATCCCGGCCACTGGTCTTTCTTCCAAATGCACAGCCTGCTCTAATAGGTCTTTTTATTACTCAGTATCCATCTATTATTTTCCACGTCTTGAAATAATGTCTCAACAGTGGTTTCTGATTTAAAATTAAAAAAAATAAAACTTACAAAGGCAGCTTGAGTTGCCATGTTAAAATGAATATTTAATGCAAGATAAACACTCTTCTGTTCAGCAGTTCTTGTGCAGTCAAGGTTAATTACACAGAACAAAGCCCAGAAATTACTGCCATTTTAATAGCATTTTACATACACTGTCAAAATACATGATATGCATAAACCAAAATGAGTACACAAAGAACCACATTCTACCTGGAAAGCTGAGCATTCCATTGTAAACAGGACGAAGCACACTGTAAAGAATACAAAATTAAAAGTGTCTCAGTTTATTTCTCACCCAGAGAGGGCTGGTAGGCAGCAAGCCAGATTTCATGGACTCTACACCTTGCTCTGCCGTTTATTTGCTTTTCAATTTACCTTTTTTTATAAAATCAGTAGTGATTTAAAAAGTGAACCAGTTGCAGTGCTTTTCTTCCACGCAGAACACAGCTGGGCTCTGTGAACCTTGGAAGGAAGGCGTCACAGATGTTCTAAGCATCGTCAGAGGTATGCTCCACTTGGTCAGCTCTGCAACGTATGACCAAGCGCCTGATCCTGAGAACCATCGTGTACTTGCCACGAGTTTATTGCCACTGAAGCCAGGGGTGTGCAGGGAGCACCTCACTCTCTCCAAAGTGCAAGTCAAATGCTTCTTATTGCTTGGACCAATAGCTGGAGCTCTGGACTCTAATACTGGGGGAGTTTTGTTGGTGTTTAACTATGGAGTTTGGGGTGGAGGGAAAAAGGTGGTGTACAATTTTCCAACAGAAAAGCTGATTTATGAGTCACTGTAACATCTTAGAAGTTATTGTAAGATGTTGAGGTGTCCATGATAACTACAATCAACAGGTATTTGAGACACTCAAAACCAGTAAAGCATTTTAAGGAGGAACAAAAAAGTTCGTATCAGTGGAAAAATGGCCCAGGAGAAAAAAATCTGCACCAACTCGGAAGTCCTACAGCTCTTGCTACTGACAGAAGCAGTTTGTTTTTCCTTCAAGAAAAATGTGCCAAAAGGCACTGGACCTGAATAACTGCTCAGTGTAATTGTGATGAATTGCCAAGGTTATGGGAAGAGGTGGGGAGAGGAACACCACCACTCGGGTGAAAGCCTTGGACAAGCTCTCTGCTCACGGTGCCACTGAAAGTTTACATAGACCCAGTTCCTCCATGCTTCCATTCCTGTCCGAAAAACAGAGGGGGCTTTCTGCATGTCACAACTACTGGGCACAACGTATTAAATAAGGACTTGGGAGATGCTCGGTTATTTTCACCTACCCTACGGAGATAGGGACAATACCTGCATGGACATCAAAATGGTAACCTGTGTATAGCTTGACCAACGTTTCAAAGAGCTAATCAAATCACAACAACAGTAAAGTGAAAAATAAACAGGATTTATGACTTACCAGAAGTCATGAGTCTAGGTGAAATGAGACAGAACTAATGATTTTATCTAGGACACACACTAGAAATGCTAAACAATGAAAATAATAATTTGGAATGAGCGTGTTTGTTCTTTGTTAACCAACACATTGTCCTCAGGGTTCTTGCAAATGAGTAGCTATTATTTACATACCATCAGTCAGTCATCAGTTTTAGTCATCAGTCACAGTTGTCTAACATTTTTCTAGACCAGAAAAGATGTCACAGCACACCACAGAACACCTGATACCTCCAGGTCCGTAACACGTTCAGGGGTATTCAAAGGGGTAGGTATTTCCAGAGCTCACTCAGGTCAGCAAGTCACTGAACAACAAAGAAAGGCAGGAGCTGCAGCAGCACGATTCATTTAGCTCTATTTCATCCTTTTACTTCTGCAGAAGGATTTTCTACCAATTTTATGTGGGTATTCATAAATAATGTCATTGAACTCCCACATGTAATGCACAGACACGTAGTTCACTTTGCTCCAATTTTAACACGCTGGTAACCTGCTGAGACCTAAGGAGTGCACCTAATTGCACCCAGCGAAAGCAGTTCAACGCTCCTCCCCACTGCCCCGTCTCTCCCCTGGACGTGCTGTTTGCGATGATTACAGGTCCCAGCACACAAAACACATACAAGTTCTAGCACGAACACTTAAATCATTAAAACAGAAATAGAGAGTCAACAGGTCTGGGTTTTATTTATCTTTCCTTCACTGCCTCACCGAGATGCTGCTGGAAGAGGCAGCCTTCCCTTTAGCCTCCTCCATCTAAAGTCTCTTTCTAACACAGAAAATACCAAAACAGACCTCATGTAAACAAGCAGCTACTTTCCTAAGTAGAAGCTGCTCTAGAAATGCAAAGCTCGGTAGAAACACAGCACATTATTCATAGTGATTCGGAGAGAAAACGCTCTGCATTCTTCTGGTAACACGGAAGCAAGACAGCAGAACATGCTGGATGTTTTGGTTTTTTTACTTTGTTTCATGATATTATGATCAATGACATTGTCAGTATCAATTAGACAAAAATAAACGTAATGGATCACCCAGCATCAGAAGGTTCACCGCTGTGAGTAACTCACTCAACAAGAAAGCTTTACTTTTCTTTCCTTTTTTTTTGGTGTTTTTAGCTTAAACCTTTTAAAGCAACGACACCAAATAAAAGTGAGCAGTGTAATTGACTCTGCCACACAGTTAATTTTCAGATACACATTAAAAGGCATCAGGGGGCTGTTAAACTGACAGCTGTCAAAGGACTGTGTGTATTTAACAGAAGTTTCCAGCACGAAGCCCAGACTCCACGCCATGAACAACTAAGGATCATATGCAATCGCCACACAGATGTGCGCTTGTTATCGCTGCTCCTTCTTCAGGAGACAGCCGTAATGCAGCAATCCGAAAGCCAGAACAAAAAACCCCAGACACTCAACCAAGCCAATCACGGTAACAGTAAATACCTGGCACTTCAGTAGACAACACTGACTTCAAAACCTCACAACAGGAGCTGCTGCAGGATTTAAGCCCCGGCCTGAGGCCGAAGGAAGACACCCAAGAGCAGAGACAGGCTGTGGCTCAGCACCGAGACACCCGTCTGAACACCCCACCATCAGGCAGATGTGCTGGTTAATGAATTGTACAGATTGCTGCTCTGCTCACATTATATGATCAACAGCAACTTAAATATATGTATTATTACCAAGAAGAAACATCAACAGGGAACTAGAGAAAACATTCTTAGAAAAGTCACCCAAGACCCTCTCCCCAGTTTAGGACCCCTGTACGGTGCTTGTTCTAGGGGCTATGGGTGGACCACGACAGATAAAACAAGCACCGTCGTTATGTAATAACCTGCAATTATTTTTATGGCTATTGAATTCCATTCTTCCTATGCAATACGTAGAATGCAAATGTAAAGCAACAGCACAAATTACAAGCCCTAACAAAGCAGTAAATCTGAACCAAGTCACGCAACATAACGTGTCTATAAACTTTCCCACCAGATGCAAGCTTTTACACTGCAGAAGCTGTTCTTTTTAACTGGTTTTTCTTCAATTTTGTTTTGAAAAATAATTACAAACCCCTTATTTCTACTTCTCAGAATAGTAAGTTAATAGTTCTATCGAATTGGAGAAAAATTCACGGAAATTGAGATGAACATCATAAGCTTTAATTTATCAGTGGCTGCGGCAGTCCTTCGCTTTACTATTGCATTATAAAAATAAAATGCTTAAATGTAAGATAACTGTCACCAGAAATCTAGCTGATTGGAGATTATGATTCATATTAAGATCATAACCTATAAAAATCATCAGCTGTGCAGGATGAGCTGTTCCAGTTGACAGATCTTATTAACAAAATCTTCCAATAAATTACAGAAAAAGCCGATTTTAAAAATTGCTCTTGGCTCTCAGCATATGGAGCTCAAGGTGTCCCAACACTACCATTTTTATGTGATTTTAGTGACTAGTTACTACAAACAAATCATGTTGTTGTGGAAAAGTTGTACTAATAAAATCTAGTGAGAATGAAGGGAACTGATCAGTTTACTGATCCTAATGAAACATGTTCTGATTATAAAGTATATTTTTATAGGTTTTGCTTCCGTTGGCTTGTGGGCAGAAGGTATTCCCCTAAAATCATGAAAGGACAATGAATAAACCCGTATTTTCTGTAGAGGACCTCTGGAGCTTTGCTGAATTCTAGCAGTAACCCTTATCTCCCCCTGCCAGAATCGGGTGATCCCGTGGCAAAGCGAGAGGGCTGACCCGCTCCCCAAACCCCGTCTGGTCACTGACCACCAGCCTGCGGCAGACAGACTTCAGAAGCACGATGCGCCTCTGCAGGGGAATAAGGGAGATCTTACACTCGTACTGACAGTGACAACTGAAACATCCTGCTAAATAAAAAAAATTTTAAAAAGCCCAAACAAACCTGCCAAGCCTTTACGGCTGACAAATCTTATGGTTTTTAAGCTGCTATGAAAAACTAGACACTTCAACAATACTTTAACACCAAAAAAGTAATTATTTTTCTGACTCCACAACTTTGTGAACTGCCAGAAACGTTTCACACATGAACCCCTTTTCATTTGCTTTTTTTTTATTTTTGGCCTCCCTCCTTACACAAGCTCCCCTTGCCTGGGGTCCATGTGCTGCTGTCAACAGGCTGCGATGCTGACCCTGGCTAGCAGGCTGAGGGGACGGACACTGCCTTGGCGGTACTTTGTTTAGTGCTTTTTGGTGAACAAAGCGGGCAGCAAAAGCAAATCGCTGGGCATAGGCTAAAGCGAGAGGTTCTTAGAGACAAGCACCAATGACATCTCATCTTGATAAACACCAAAGTTGCACTTATTTTCACAGCCTACAGATGTGAAATTACGATTTCCAGGCTTCAGCTCCTGCAGACTACCCGTTTCAAATGCTGCCAGTGCTAACTTGCACAGACCCACTCCTAATCTAAGATCTCAGTGGCTCATTACAATTGCACGCTGTAAAGTCTGCCTTTCAAACATCCACAGGAGAAGCCCAGACGATCTCCGACGAGTCGGCAGTCTGTCCAAGCGATTTAATGCAGCAAGCGATCTAGGGTGCATCACACCGACGTCTACTTCTAAAATTCAAACTATTGGCTCTGAGCGCTTACGCACATCTCAAGATAAGGAATGCATTATTGAATTCAGTTCAGGAAGTTAACTGTATGCCTCATCACAAAGCCTTAAGTAACATACGATTGCAAGCAATCTGTATGAGCTTAAAGATCTCTGTGGAAAGCGTCAAAGTATTGTGAGCCACGAGAACTACACGTTATTTAAGGATTACCTACAAGGCATATCAACTGCCAGTTTTCCTGTTTGTAAAAGAGGCAGAACAACAGCTGGCACCCAGATGTGACAAGCCACACGTGATGTTCAGGTCCATCATTCTACCCGCTACAGAAGCCGTGGTGGGAAGAGAGTCAAACAGCGCATGCTGCACAGTGCCCTGCGCGCTCCCAAGAGCGACCGCCCCACGCAGGGGGAGACAGGCCAGCAGCAAAAGCTGAGGCCGGAGCTGGACTCTCATTCCTTCTTGCCACAGACACTACTCATCAGGTGTTAGCCAACTACCAACAAAATCAAATGAGGTTTCAAAGCAAAAGAAAATATTGTATTTTTTCAGAGTATGTAGCTCCGACCTGGGAGTCAAACAGCAGGAGAACTAGGCTTTGGATGAGTATATTTGTGTTTGGAGATTTGCAGCAATTTCACATAAACTTCAAATGCTGTCAAATAAATCAACCGGCTACATCACAACAGTAGAGAAACCCGCCTGGACAAAATCTCATTTGACCCCGCATATTACACCAGGTTTTGTTTGTTCTCCTCTACAGGTGATTACTCAGACACACGCAGGCATTGCAGCCTTTTCACAGCGCCTGGAATTCGCTCTGCTTCATAAACAAAAGTTGCACTGGTCTTTTAGCAGAATTCCATCTGATGAAGTCACAGTAAGGAAACACCCCAATATGTTCTTATCTTCCCATTTGAACTTGAGGAGAAACTTTTTCCATTGACAGTCTTGCACACAACTGTTTGGCCTCTGGCAACGTGTCTAGACAATGTCTGTTATTTGTATATATAAGATATCACTAAATCAAGGGGTCATCACAAAAAAGCTCTTCAGAAAATAACAGCTTTAAGGATTCTTTTTTTTAAATCTTCTACAAAAAGAAATTACATCTGCTTTGCATATTTCCTTTACTCTTGAATTGTAAGAAACTACTGGACGACTGCTGGTCACAGCATCATGGCCCACTCGGTCCAGATATCAGCTACTCCCCAGGGCACGCAAGCAAGTACGTAAGAACAGGACATGAATACTTTAGAAATTACATACATATCAGCACAAAGCACAGAGCTGACAGAGTGATTCCAGACTGTATTCTCTGCAACCCCACAGGTTCTGTAACGCTACGGACTGTTCTCACAGCTTACATCCTCAGTGGAATATTGGCTTATACTCCACAAAGCTTTACAGCCACGCTTGCAGGGTGATTACCTGCTGACATCAATAAAAAGTTCAGGAAAGCATTATAAATCATCAGGGTAGTAGGAGCAATTGGTGCAGCAAAAATAATGGTCCTTAAATATTGCACCAGATATTAATCTAAGTTCTATTAAACATCAAAAAAGATGGCAGAGGAGGTCTAACACGGGTTTGAACTTAGCAAATCATTACAGAGAAGCTTCCGCACACTAAGGCTGGCTACGGACTAGAACATCATTCAAGCACATGAAATTCTGCAGTTAAACATTAAGCTGTTAATACACTAATAGCCTTCAATTACTGACCATCTTCCACCTCCCAGGGTAATCTATTAACAATTATTTTCACTGCAGCAGTAGATGCTCATCATGTACCACAAACCAGCAGGTAGCGTTGAAGCCAACATTACTGGCAGACCTGATGGAAAATAAACTCATACTTTATTGTAACAATCAAAGAACTATCTATGCCAAAAGTCCCCTCCCCCCCCCAAAAAAAGAACTAAGACAGACACGTACAGCTTAAAATAAAACCCTGGAATTTTTAAAAATAGCATTATGAATTTGGATGAGTCAGAGCATAATTATTTGAACCGCAACAGCGCAGTCCCAATGGTACCTGCCACTATATTGTGTCACATTGGACAACATTCCTATAGCTGGTTGTGTCAGAACACAAGGAGCTGAAGGCAGCAGATCCCTGCCTGCTGCAGAGTACCCTGTCATAACTCATGCTGGAGCCTGAGCTGAACCATTCCTCCACCATCAACAAACAAGTAACTGCTTGAAAGGCAACCGTCCTCCTGCTGCGAAACCCCCCCAGTTTCCAATCGTACCATGTCGGTACTTCATTACAAGTTGGGGTTTTTGGTCTGTTTTTTCTCTTAGCAAAGAAAGAAACAAGTATCTGGTCAAATAAGCGTTCACTGTAAACAATGACGCAACCACCACAACTTCCAGTTTGTGTCAGCAGTATTTGCTTTCACTCCCTTTTAAGAGAGGCTGTATTCAGCCTTCCTGCTTCTACTGTCAAGACTGCAGCTACCATTGGAATGTTTGTTAAAAAACCCAACACTTACTAGCATGAGATTCCATAGACTGAAAGAAAAGAGTTTTTCTGCAAACATTAAAATTTATTCCCCAAGAGAATACCTTGGATACGGTCAAGAGTTTGCTACTTATCGTACCATCCAAGAGCCCAGACCATCCGCATTGCACGTCGTCATCAACAAGGACCCACATCCTGCAAGGTCCCTTAGGGCAGTCAGTGTACAGCTGCTACCTGGTAAAAGGGCACGCAAACCACGCTGCGCCTGAGAGCCCCTTTCCAAAACACAGCCCCATCACGTCGAGAAGAGGAGGGAGGGCAGGCAAGTACAAGAAGTTGCTAAGAACATTCCAATAATTTATATTTTCTTACAAACACTGGTAACTTAGACATTCATTTTACCTTGAGAAGGTATGTAGGAATATTGCTGAAATCTACAGGCAGCTTCAAGAGGAAGCGAGCTGAGAATTCTCCAGTCTGTGAAAGGAAGAGAACACTCATGAGACCTGATGTCGAAACAGAGCCACAAACTGAACGTTCTGAGGATGAAATACTAAAAAGAAAAATGTGTAAGAGCTCCTACCAAACAGAGGGGTTGATATTTAAAAGAACATTTCTCAATGGAATTAGTGAAGAGGAAAAATATGATTCACAGATTTCACAGACATTATATGGGAAAACACCTTAAAAATCATAAACCATCACTGCCAGTAAGCGACAAGCAAAGAGTAGCCAGGTTATAAAAATGTGCACAACAAAAATCAGACTACTTTGTTAGGCCCTAAATATAGATGTGTCTTGGCTGTACTCATTTCCGGACAAAGGGCTGGCAAGACCCACAAACTGTCTGAAAGCAAAGCTAAAAACCTGACAGATAAAACAGAGGCATCTTCACCAGCACTGCCAGGATTCACCACAGAACGTGCGTTGAGTAAGGTGAGACTGCATCAGAAGTGTCCTCTGAAAAAACACAGAGGAAAGAACTGAAGTAGAAGGTTTTACAGAATCTGTTCGCAGAATTCTGTGACTCCTAACACCTAGACAACCGTTTACGGAACTTTTGCCAGGCATCCCCTGGCAAAACACGTTGCTCTTTTTTATGCATAACATGCATGCAAAGGAAATGGAAAGGATTTCCTTTCTGTTTCATACACTTCCCTAAAACCAGACTTTGTCCACCTGGTTATGAAGCAACGAAGTCGGTGCTTTTTGAAAAACAAATGCCTGCCTGATTTCCTCTATATCGGTTTTTTTGTCAGCTCTATTTTTTAATTCAAAGCAGCGATACAGCAGCTGTGGTTACCCTGGTGAAGTAGCAGTACAAAAAGCGTTCAGCATTAATGCTACACAGTTAAGCACAAACAATCAGAGTATCTTGAGAGAAGGCAGCAGAATTTTCCCAGCTGTAACACTGCCCTATTTTTGCGCACATACACCACTGAAGTTGCACGATGGCGTACAATTTTTAAAACACAGTACTTCATTTTAACAGGCAAGGGGACAACTCAAAGCCGTGTGAATATGCTGCACTCCTCCCACAGTAACATCTAAGTAGCGCTTCCCAATTTCCTGAATGCAGTTAGCTGTGCCTAATTTTCATTTTAATATTTCAAACCTTCTGCACAGCCAGACAAAGCGAGAAGAGAAATACTTTAGGCAAGACGTGTACAGTAGACCAATGTTAAAGTGCACACGCATCTCTGGTGAACGTGCACATTGCAATGCTCATTAAAGAGCTGAACGGAAATACTACACTAGATTTAAACAGGGTCACCTTTATTGTGTATACAGCTACACACCTCGTGGTAAGCAAAGCCTGTAGTAGGCCTGAAATAATGGAAGCATCCTTTCTATAAAATGCAGCGATGACCCACTGAAGAGATGGAGAGACCAGCTTGACAGCAAGCAGGTTGCCTGGGACCACGTCCACGTAGCGTTTAAATACCTCTAAGGATGGAGATCCCACAGTCTCTCGGGGCAGCCTGGGCCGGAGCTCAGACCCCTCAGTACTCAAGGGCTTATCACCCACACAGATGTCAGGATACCTTTTGGGCCTCTGCTTTACTACAGGTAGTAGATGCTATCACAAGGACTCCGCAGAGCTATGAGGACAGCTTGCCAAAGGCTACAACTCTTTGAGAGGAAAAAGCGTCCAAAGTCACCTGTACCAATACCGAAAATTCACCGCATGCCTTTGCAAGCCAGCCAGTACCATCGCCTCCCCTCTCGATCAGCTGTGCTAATCCATACGGTGGTTTGAGCTCGGCGTAAGACAAAACATGAAGGTTGTCACTAGCCACATACCAGCAGACCAGAAGCCTCCGCAGTGATGGGCCACATCAATTGCTGTGCGTATTGATTTGGAAAGGAACTGGCTGAATAAAACACTGCAAGAAACCAGCTTGCGGATGCACAGGCCCCTGGGAGAAAGCACTGGCAGTCACAGCCAGCGGAATCCGGCCTTCAGCAAGGAATGGTGAGCTGCTAAGCAGGGCAGCTAGGGAAAACAAGCGGTTGTTTGCTAAGCTCACTGTTTTCTGGGGTACTGATGTGGAATGAAACTGAGGAGGAAAAAATAAATTCTACCAAACTGGATTACTTCAATTATTTTATGCCTAAATTAAGCAAAGATTTCACCCTGAGCAACTCAGTGCCTCTAGACAAAGATGCCGCATTAGGCAGATGGACAGTACGCAATGCTAACGTCGGTGCTGATCTGCCTCTTGGTCTGTGTATCAGGCAGGAACTAGAGATAACTCGCTCTACCTTCCAGGCACTACACAAGAAGAAACAAGACCTTGAATGCAGCCAGAATCTTTCCAGTGGCACCTTGCCAGTTCTATCATTTGCCAAAAGGGCTTGCGTGATGTCCGGCTGTGTTCCACCCCACTGCCAGCTAGCTCAGAATGGCCCACGAAATGTGTCCCCTCACAAGACAGAGGCAAAAGCAAGTGCGCACAGGAACACTATGCAACAAAAAGTGAGCGTATATCAAATTAAAGCCAGGTTCTGAAAGCTTTC
>NW_010433211.1:29423-34930 GCF_000710305.1 Buceros rhinoceros silvestris | reverse complement strand
GGAAAGCTTGCCTGCTGATATGACTTGTGAGGAGAGATGCCAACCTTCGGATGCTGTATTCGTTCTGTACACAGAAAAATCACCGACTTCTTGTGCAGGTATAACGTGAGGCCTGCTCTGCTGACAGCCAACCAGCCCCAGAGTGAAATGGATACTACAGACAGTGCTTCTCATCTGCACTGGATGACCAAGAAATGCCATACAACATTTGATACAAAATCCAGATCTTTCTTCTGGGAAAATACCCAGTGTGGAGAACTGGGGGGGCCACTGAAGAGATGAACGGCCTCTGATCAAAACATCCGCTGCTTCAAGATGTGGAAGTAACTAAGGACTTGCAGTCTAGATCTTTTACGTCATGTACTCGGGTTTACTTTGCAAAGCTTCGCTGCCAGGAGCAGTGCGGAGGGGCAGGGAGCAGGCCCTGTCCATGGTGCTCACTGCCCAACCCCGGCCAGCTGCTCACAGGCAGCTGCTCCGGGCAGCTCCGCTTCTGGCCACAGCACCGAGACATCAGTTTCAGAAGTCTGCTGAGCTAGTGTCAACTCCTGAGAGACAACAGCATGAGCTAGAGAGAATAACATTTAAGAACAAATTAATTTCAGAGAAATATCCTGATCTATAAACAGAAGAGATTTGAAATTCTCTGATGAAGACAATTTTACTTGGCTTAAAATAAAAAAGCCTAGATGATTTGGCTAAGAGAAGAAAAACAGACTATTACAGGCACTGTGAATTGTAAAGTGAGCATCCTTGTGTTACCTGCAACTTAAGGATGATTCAAGTGACATAAAGCCAAATTCTAGGCCCTGGTAACAGGAATGCTGAATTTTCATTGATTTTCAGACTGCAGCTATTTCAGAAGACACTGCTTCTGAAAGCCAACGTATCTTAAGAGCGTGCTATCGCCAAAAGCAAGATGGGGGGCACGTTCAGCATAAGCACGAGATATTTCCTGATATATATTACTCCAAACTTCTCACTTCCTCCCGTCCTTCTGCAGAAGACTAGTTGGGGTTTTTGTTCCTCTCCAGTTTAGGTTCCTGAAACAACTCATCTCATCTCAGAGAAGTGCAGAGAGATACAGGCAGCTGCAGCTACCAGTGACATCAACTCACCAGTAAGGTGGAACCACACCCTAATGCATCCTACCCCCAGCAGGCTGCTTGGCATGGACAGGCTGTCATAGCAACACGGCTCTTCTGCCTCACGCACCTTCAGAGCCAACCCAAACTTCCACAAAACAGAGCGCAGGCTTTTCAACAGTGTTCAAACTTTTCATCTATAAAGCAGATGAACCAACATCAAGTCGAAACACAGGTACTCCCCTGGAAATCTTGTTCAACTGAGGCAGCAGAATGACAGCAACGTGCAAAGCAGGGAGGACAGAAGGTGAGCGGCTGTCAGACAGAAGTTTTCTCCCCTGGGATCGTAAAGCATGGAGATCCACAGGTGCAGCTTGAGTTTTCCACCCAAAGCAAGAGCATCACTAAAAGCATTTCAGCAGAAATACTCCAAATGCTTACCCAGTTGTTTTTTTTGCCAGCATAGATTTCCATGTTTTCTCCATACTGGGGCTCTTCAAGTAAAGTCTGATATTCAAACATGAGACGAGAGCTCTCGCGTAATCGGCTGCACTGAAACTGGTGATACTGCTGCACAAGCTCTTTCACAACAAGCAGGAGGCATTCCGGGTTTGAAGGATTCCACGAAGCTAAATTCTGTTGAATAAGAACAGAGACCAAAATTGTTGACAGCAATAGAAAGACAAGCACTGCCCCCTCCACACAGTACCAGAGGCACGCAGGCACATGGAAGCGTTGTGAAAAGCTAAACCATAATATTAAACACAAAGGCACTCTCATGCTTCGGATCAGGTCAAAGAGCGACAGCAGTGCTGCAGTAAACCGTCTACCCAGCACCCATTCCGACGACTAGGATGAGAAACACACATTCCCATCACATGAAAATGGTTGGGGGAAACAGGCTTTTGGAAGGTGGTGCTCGCATTCTTCAGAAATACAGACACTATTCTCGCTTTGATAAAACCCGACAATCTTACAGCGTGGCTGGAGCACTTCGGGGAAGCCTTACCCTCTAGAGCAGAGACTGAAGGCGACCTGGTGTTTACGTGACGGATCCACCCAAGACTGACAGGCTCAGCTTACAAAACACAATAGGACGTAACTGCTGATGACATGGCTTTGTTTCACACCGATGGATGAACAGTTGCAGGATTAAAGGAACCCCTAGTCTCCTGCTCACCGAGGTTCTAGCAGGAAGGGCTGCTCAGCATGGCCAAGATGCTGTCCGTGAACTGCTGCCTTCAGAAGCTACCACAGAGCCACAGACCTCACATTTGACCATGGCTTGAAAATAAATGTACTCCTAGACAGTTAGAACACCTATAAAATGGGATTATTGTCTTAAAGACAAACTACATTTCAGAGTAACCAGTGAATGGGTGAGGAACCAAGACAACGTTTGGTCCACCTTGTCTGCCACCTACAGCTGATAAAAAAATATTCCCACTTTGAACCCTTCTGAGCTTATCTGACTGTACAAAATACTAGAGAAAAATCTGTCAGGTAGCAGCATCTTCTAGGAAACACACTTTGTACCAAGCAGTCTGAAACCAGACTGTGTATAACCTTAAATTTCCTGTTCCCAAGCTGCTGCTCAAATAGAGCATTTCCAGAAAGCCAGAGGATGTAATATGCCAGTACGTATCGATATCAGCCAGACAAGTGGGAATAACCTTTCCTCCTCATGACATTGGTATAACACAATAGAAATGTTCTGTCAAAGGAAATGACCAACAGTATTTTAATAACTGACCTAAATGCAACTGAGCCTTTTGTTTTTTAAATAACGTTACACTACAGAACAAAAAAAGAACAAGAGGAAATCCATTGTCATTTGTCCAGCATGGAGCTAGAGTACCGGTCTCTTCAAAGGGCTCGGGAACACTGCATCAGAAGAGCCTTTCTGCCGTGTTGCCTTAAAGCTACAGGAATTAAAATGAGTGAGTTCACTGCAGGTCCCTGACTGAACACCTTCCATTCCCTAACTAAAGATTCACATAAAGTACTAACTAGTTCTAAAAACAAATCACCTGGAGAAAAAAAAAATTCAAGTCCCTCCCAGTACACATGTCGATTACAATTACTGATGAAAAAGTAAACGTACAATTTTCTGTTACAAGTTCCAATTTAAATAAACATCTTTTTTTACCTTTAGAATTATATTGCTGGAGCGCTTGTTACTTGGCAATTGGCCATTACGTTTCCAGCCTTTTTATTCAACTTTGCAGAAGTGCTGTTCATTTCACAAGACCCAAATTTAGAGATTTTAACACAAACATTTCTGAACACAATTACTTATTTATGTATGAGATTTCTTTTTATATCTAAGTGTTGCTTATTTGCCCTAAGCACTAGGTTCATTCATCTGAAAATACTTTCAAACCATTTTGTTGTGATCCAATTTCAAGTGCACATCAAAATACAGGCTACATTGTTCTCTGCATTTCAAATGGTCCCTTCTTTAATCTTCCTTCTGTTTTTGAATCAAAGCAACTACCTATAACGTATAGCACTGAAATATAACTAAAGCAGAACTTGCTGTTTATCAGGTTGAGCCCTTGTAGAACGTCCTAATCGCCACAGTTTCAGCATTACAATGATTCTTCTGACACCACTTCAGTCCATGAGAGCAGCGTCCCCGCAGCAGTGAAGTGACCTCCTTCTTCACAGATAAAGGATCTTCTAAACCAAATCTTATGTGGCAATGCCGTATCGTCTTCACTGTGAGACTGGGAAATTGTTCTAATCAGAAAAATGTTGAACTAAAGGCTTTGGAGCACACGGAAGGCGCAGCAGTCTGTGCGCTCCATTTTCTGTCTGCCTGAAGGCTGAGTTCCAACCCAAGGCCACAGAGCTTTTTAAGAAATAGTATTTTAAAAATATTTAAAACGTGAGAACAGCGTGAGCTTCCAGTGCTTCTGCGTTCTGTGGCTCCAAGTTTTGACACAAAACTCAGATCACGCGTAAGAATCGTGCTCTGAAAACAACTTCAGATTTATGAGTTTCATTGTTAGAGCTGCCGAGAACCCTGGAAGTAGCAGAACACACACAACCTCATTTTCCTCTGCCTGACCGGCAAGGCCTGGCAGGTATGGAAAACCAAAGTAAAGAACCAACAAATAGACGGACAGCAAAAGACACGTGGCTTTCTGTGACCTTTGTTGAAATCTCCTCTGCTCCACTCACCAGGACCTTCAGTTCTGTCCCTGACAACATTTATACATTCACATCATTTCACCAAAATCATGCACGTGCTGAGAGCTCTTCTATCTGGAATTGCTATAAAATGGCAATTAAAGCGGATTTTAATTGCAAAAATGAGCACACTGACTGGGGTACTGACAAAGTTACACATTTCACTCAATCTTTTCTAATTTGAAATGAAATTTCTGGAGACGTTCAGAGAGTTAATCAAATTCAACGGAACAATCACTAATGCATTTAAAATAGAGAAATGCAGCCTTGGGCCCAATTCCTTGTCTCGTTTGCCAGTAGGTGTCTCGAAGTGAACTCTAAGTCACTCAGAAGTCCACCAGCTAAACGGAAGCTGCCCATGTACGAATTGACTCAAACTGCGCATCTCCAGCTAGTCCTGCCTTTGTGTTCATCCTGAAAGACGGCTTACAGGCACATCTCACGTTGGTTGCTGCCATTTTTAATGGTACAATATCTTCACATACCATGGAAGAACTTGCATGTCATTTCTGAGCACGTAGATGGAGGCTCAATTAAACAATTCTGTCTAGACACTGCTCACGTGTCTCTCCATAATCTCCACTAAACGAGGAGCAAACTCCACCCTTCAGATCTTAATTTCAACCTTTTAGTTGGCTTTTAGCTTAGTCATACTGCAACCTGTGGCTTGAACTTTCTAAAACAGTAAATTGTTACCTTGTCTTAAGGAGTTTTAGTAGCAGGTTTAGCAGTGTCAGAAGATGGCTACGCATTGTCTTGTGGACATGAAAGCCTGGTGACAGCATCTGTAACGATTGACTAATCCACATTTTCCCAGTGAGGGAATTAATTCAAAATGGTCTATAGGGAAAGTAATGGAATGAGAATGTCCATACCATAAAGACCAGACTCCAGAAGCATCGTTGCCACACACAGTTGTAGCTACTGTCACACAGAAGGTGGCCAATAACCATTTACTTAGCTGTAAGCAAGTCGACATAAGGAAGATGAACAGTATGTGGCAGAAGCTTCCCTGGCAATCGTGAACTTTTTTCATTATTGGAAAAGGTCTTTGAGAAAATAGTCATCTAGACCTTAGAGTAATCAACCAATAGCATGACATCCACTCACTTTGCCCTCCATGCTGTGTGGTAAGGCAAATAGAAGAATAATATTCAGTTATTGTAGAGAGCCTAGCAGTCCATCAGCATCCACTGAACCAGAGGAACGTACATTGGAGAAACCAGA
>NW_010433211.1:23637-29351 GCF_000710305.1 Buceros rhinoceros silvestris | reverse complement strand
ATGGCGCCTAGCAGCCCATCGGCAGCCGCTGAACCAGAGGAACGTACATTGGATAAACCAGAGCTGTTCAGGACGTCTGCTGGATACTAACTCCAACAAGCTCCGAGAGCATAATTTTCACTACACAGTACAACCCCACAGATTTTGTTAGGATCTTGATCCTGTCTCCTGACAGGAGCTGGCTGCACAGTGAGTGGTTTGACAAGAAAGAGTTTTTGGACCACGAGACATGACCGAAGCGCTGAGAAAATGAATTCACTCGGAGCATGTATAAGGAGGCAAAGACATGATCAGGCCACCCACAGAGCACAATTCAAGCCATGGCAGCAGCAGCTCATTTAAATGAGCAGCAATGACACCAGCCGATTTCACAGGGAGACCAAGAACACTTGCAGCCAGACAGCACCAGTTCCAGCGGGATCTTCCTAGAGGTGAGGCAAGTGAGCAATCCCTGCAAAGCGGCTTCTCAGCCCGACCAGCGAAGCCATGCAGAACGCAGCTTTCCAAAGCAGCCCCGCTATTCGACGTCTGGCAAAGACTGCACAGTTAGATTGTGTTCTGGAACATTTTGTGCTTTGCAGTCTTTCCTTTACCCTTCCAAAAAGCTAATCAAGAACCTATGCAAACTACTCAACCACTGTGATTACCTATTCTCCCTTTTTAAAGCACATAAAGCACCCCGGGCTCCGCAGGCAGCTCATTCACAGCCTCCTTCACAGGTTACTGCTTATTTTGTAACTCCAGGCAATGTCTGCAGCAAACTATAATTCTGCGCTATCAGAAGGAAAATAGGATAACAATTTCTAATTGATCTGGAGTTGTTTTTCTTTGAAATGTGTTTAAATATCCAGGTTGCCAGAATATCTTCCAGGAATGTGATTTTAAAGAAGACAGATTGTAACTGTTTTTCCTGGCTATACTACAGGAAACAACAGCGAGATCTTATTTTAAGTTAGTGTACTTTTATATTTCTAAGCAAGAAATTAACTTTCACGAGAAAATGTCAGTAAACAAAACCTCCCAAGCCTGCAACAGTGGTAATGCATTTCTATAGCATCTTTCATCCGGAATTATCATAAAGAATAACGCAAGAACAGCTCTGCATTTTGCTTCTCTCTCTGCACACCTCATGCACATGACTTGCATCTTACAATGGCTTAAAAGTGTAAAATGCATGGAACTTTTTACCTGAAATGAGAAGGATCACACTGATATCAGCACTTATGCTCTGTATAAATACAGAGGAGACATGGGTCCAGTGCTCCCAGCATTAGAAGACGCTGGTTTCAGTCCCTGCTTTGCCTTAGTCCTCATGGCCCACTGTGGGGAAATCGCTCACAGAAAAAGGCACGAGATAATTATCTGCCATATGCTCACATCTTTCTATCAACAGATATTTTTCACAGTATTTGCAGGGCTGGAGTGTTAGAACAACTTCAACGGCTCCAGTTTCTTAGCAGCCAGCACTTAAACATCCTACAGGCTGCAGTTCCCAATCAATCACTACAAACCTACATGCCATCTACTTGTCATCTGATTTTCACAGGTTCTTCAGATCCCCCTCCCCCAGCGCACCACTGGAACAACTTTCTGCAGCGATCTACTCAAAATTATCATTTTGGGGCACAAGCAAACATCAAAACTTAACATTTCCCCAAAACAGTTCAACTCCGGAGCACTTCTGTCACGGCAAATACAAGCAAAGAACTTGCAGCATGCTCTGCTAACTACTGTGTGCAACAGAGCAAACTCCCCCACAAAGCAGAGCCTGGAAGAGTCAGCATTTATTGTATTTTTTATCTGTAGCAAGAGGCTGGGAAAACTGGATGTGGAAACAGCAACAGCTCATAACCACTTGGCTGAAATTTCAAACACCTGAAAGGCCTTGAATTAGCACAAACATAGCAGGAAAAGAACACTAAGAAATTAATTCTGCTGTCAGAAAGGCACCTTGTATTTCATATAAAATTATTTCCCCCCTTTTCTTCCACTGGCCACACAGTGTGATTCTTGATTAATGATCCCCTACCAGAAGCGACCCCAAATGAAGCCCCAGCAAACCCAACCCAGGGTGAATACCCTTGTGCATTTGCCCAGGATAAACACACCACTGCCCCTCTAGGACCGCTCCCCCGAAAGAAGAGGGGACTCCTCTTCCAAAGGTTACTACCAGCGACTCCTGTGCCCTGCTGTGGAAGGGAGAGCTGATCTTTGTACGTTAAGGGTGCTCTGGAGATGCAGAAACTGCAGCTGAGCCCAGAGGAGAATTTGCAAGTAGTGTACTCTTCCTGAGCGGTCTGCTGTTTCTCTCACGAGATGACCAGACCCTTAAAAGCCACCACTGCCTACTGTCAAAAGAGAGAGGGTACAACACTATCTCCTCAGTCTCCGGAAGGCTTGGCACGTCTAAGTATTTCTTGTCCTGCTTTGCTAAGGGATTAGAGCAAGTTCTGTTCCTTTCCAGACCTCCCCACACACGTCTCAGACAGCAGGTGGTACTTTTACCAGTTCTGAGAAGGAACTTCTTGATTCCCTCAGCACGTGTAAATCCTGGGACAGGGATCCAACGCACTAATCCAGGTGAGCACACAACATTTTTCCCCTTGGGAGTCTGTTCCCAGAGGCATACCCATCTAACCAGACACGGCACGTAAAGGAACCAAGCACAAGGCAAGATTCATTTCAACTCCAGACATACACCCATGCATCTTTTAATGAGACATACTCATCACAGACCGACAGCAGCATGGACAGGCCTTCAGCGGACCAGAGGACAGAGCACTGGCTCAGCGTCAATACTTTACCTCAAAAGTTCCTTTTCCAATATAAGTCTTTCACTCTTACCAGTTCCTGCGGTTTTTCCTTTCCTGTCAAAACAAGTAATTCAGCTACAGCAAAGCAGCAGAACCTTCACGGCTGATGTTGTGGACAGCATCCCCTAGCATCCCTTGAGCATTCGCTGTTGTGCGGCACATGCAGAACTGTTTCCTTCTAACCTCTTTTTCCTCTCCCCAAATCCCATAAATGAAAATCAATATGTCATGTGGCCTGGCCAAGCAGTATTTCCATCTTTACTTTCACATTTGTACTACCACGGCAGTTATAGGGCCTTGAAAACATGGTCCCCAAAGAAAGCATTTACTAAATACCACTGTGTAAATCATAGGGCATTAGAAATCAAAATTATTTCTCCACCATACAAGTTAATGGAAATTAGTTCTCTCAAAAAAGCATTACAAGAACAGAACACTCATTTGGTTCCTTTATGCAAGTAAAGGCTACATCTCTGGGAAGACAAGTACACGGCAAAATCCACATAAAAATCCACGTAAAACTGCGTGAATACTCATACTGCAAACTAAAGACACAAGCTGCTAACTAAATTTGAACTGTATCTCTGTAGTTATCTTTAAAAAAGGCGCAGATATGCCTGAGGATCTGCGATGGAAGATAACAAAGGAAGGCAGATGTAAAAGCACATAAAGAATGAGTAAACAGAGATTTTGAAACAAATACAGGAAGAAACTTAGACAATAAAAAAGAAAAGAAAATATATCTTGCACCCTCATCCATTTGAGTGAATTAATAGAGCCTTTGAAAATTACCCCAGCAATATCTTCTGAAGCGAGGAACCTGCAGGGTCCCAAATTTAACTGATCCCGTTGGAGAAAAGTACAATTATAAATTATAACAGAATTCACAGCCCAGAATTTAATCAAATATGAAGCTCATTACCAGGCAGAACGCTTCTTTCTAACTGACCGCCTGTAATCAGTTCATTTAGATGTCTGTTCCACTTGCATATTCACACACGAAGAATGACTTTCTCTACAGAAAAATGGATTATCATGGCTCAACAACTTGAAGTTTGGGCACACCAGAATTTAAATGTACTTGCAATTCAAGGAGACTGTGCTAGATTGGATCTTCTCTATCTAAAACACCAAACCAATCCACCCTGTGAAGGTGTTTCTAGAGAGCTAACGAGCTGTTGCCTTCACGCCAAACCATTTCTTACCATTCCGGCGTTCCTGCAAGTGCACTGTGCCAGCACCGTTCATTACACGCCAGGGGCACAACCCTTGACTTTTTGGCCAGTTTCTCTAATAACTTGTTTTTTTATTTTAATATACAATTGCTCAAGTAAAGTATGATTATATTTTAATTAACCGAAGCAAAACATAGTCAGAACTACAGTATCAGTTTGATGGTTCATATTAAAGAATTAGCACCACCAACATCATGACTGCACTCCCAGACTTGCAAATAAAAGAGATGCTGCTCTCCCACGTCCAGCTCGGGATATCAGACTTTGTAATTTTGTTTTAAACTAACAGTGACTTGAAAGTCAGTGAGATGCTGGAATTCATCATACCAGCATGGTCTTTATTTCCTGCAAGGCAGGTATATTATTTATACATATGAATGTGGGGACACATTCAGGCAGCACCGTCTGGGAGCTGGCAATCTGAATTTACACCACAGCACGTTTTCTCTCCAGTATCACACCATCCACCCAAAGAGCCTCTGGTCTGCGCAGCCCTGCTGCTCCGTCAGAGGTAACACAAGGGCAGATGTGCTAGTGCAGGGCACTAACACAGAGCAGCTGTGCCTCTGCAGGGATATTGTCAGGGCCTACAGGGTGAGTGCACTGGAGCACCCTCAGCTGACGTTGAAATGAGCTGCCAGAGGAAATCTGGAAACAATTGGGGTAAGTGCCATAGTGGTATCAATTGCCTCCAACGATTAGAGTTGAGGAGTTTGCACATTTTGCATAAGCATTTCAGTTATTACCTGGCTCAATTAACAACCGACTGGGGTAACATAACAAACAATTCTTGTTACTCAAACTGGCATCATTGTAATGAGCTCCAAATTAATCTCATCCATACACAATCGCTAGTCTTGCTTTGTGCCAACTGAATTTTTAATCAGAACAGAGTGAATCATAGGTTGTTTTTAAAATATATTTCTAATACTTGCCATCCAAAATGAATACACACTAGAGCAGGGAAGAACTTTTCTATTTACAATCTGAGAAGCTGATTTTAGTTATGCATACGATAGGGGAGGACACCTCTAACAAAAATAAAAAACGTTTATTTCTGATAATACTTCGAGCATGAAAGCATCACCAAACTAAAGAATTCAGCCCCCGACTGTAATTTAAATTGTACGAGCAACCAGAAGAAAAGAACAGTTGTCCCTCTGCTGAGTTGTTCCTCACCCTCCACATCACTCTGAAGATCAGAATCACACCAACTGCAAGCAGCAGAGTAAACACTTTGGAGAAGGCCTGTAAAGCAGCGCGTATTTTGCTGTGCTGAGCTTGAGACTCGACCCGAGTTTCAAACCTTAATATTTGTGCAAGACGCAGAAGCGAAGCTAAGCCTCAGCAAGCATTTTCTACTTGGTTCTGCACCTGCACCACCGACTTGAAGCAGCTGATCAGCTCTGCTTGTAACAAGAGTTACAACTTACCACCCCACTGCTGAGACAGAGCCCCAACAACGCAGGAATTCTTGGGAATAAAGACAGTACCGAATTGCCACCTACAGCATCTCCTTCTTTAAATGCAGTACTTCTGGGATTTAGCTTTAGCTGCCTGACCAAGAGCTCCTTAACTGAACACCTCAGATGAAAACCTAACTTGCAGGTCTGCCCACGGCCACGGTAAGTGCCGGAGTGACCGCAGCCACTGGCAGCACAGCCGT
>NW_010433211.1:15353-23575 GCF_000710305.1 Buceros rhinoceros silvestris | reverse complement strand
GCGGGTAGTCGCGGGGGCCCCCCCACCCACTGGCAGCACAGCCGTTCAGCTGGCTGCAGGGAGGGCTGCTGGCTGCCTCCCTTACAGCCACGCGAGCTCCAGGCACCTGGAATTCCTGGTTCTCATTTCAAGCTACGCATACGGCCTGACTCCAGCCACATAACAGCACATGGCGACTTCTGCTTGGAAGACAAGCGGCTTGAGACTACGTGAGCAGCGCAGGAAGGCTCAGTGTCACAATTCCCACAGGTCTAGTGGCACATATTACTTGGAGACCACCCTCCCCATTTAACACCATCTACATGCTTTTGTGAATGGTAGATTTTCTTTTGATTGCCAGGAACTGTTGCATCAAATGAGATGTGTGGAAAAAAGGGAGTTATTCAAATACTCAGCGTAATAAGCAAGTTCTTGTTAACATAAGATTCTGAAGAAAATATCTGCAAACCATGTTAAACATTAAAAGGCGAATGCAAAAGCAAAAAGATACCATACAGACCATAGCTGCAAGGTGGAGATAACCCGCTCTGGAAACATCAGGAGGGACTGCAGGAGAATGACCAAAGACCTTATCAGAAAAGGTTACATTTACCTAATGAAGGCATAATGACCAAAGGAAAGCTGCTGGCCCAAAAACTTCTTTTTTGGTTTGTTTTTAATTACTTCTAAAACAGGCTTGCGTCTACATTTAGCCTGTACTGGGGCTAAGCTACAGCAGTTGCTCTGTCACCAGATGACCGCTCCCCAGCCAAGAAGGGGGATCAGAAAAAGGAGAGGAGATCCATGAGTTGAACTGAAAACAGATCTAACGAAACAGCCAGACTAATTGCAAACCCCACCATACAGCACAGAAAGTCACACTCACCCCAGCAACTGCAGAGTGCTCCCGACAAACAGGAGAGCTGTCCTCAGGAGCAGGGTCCGGAGAAGCCTCAGAAGAGCCCAAGCAGGAAACAGCCCTCTCCTCAGCAGAGCTCCCCCTTTACAGCGGGTGTGCCGCTGATGGGATGGATGGGATCCACCTGTACCTGTACCAGTACCAGCTCGGGGCAGCGGCCCTGGCTGACCCCACACTGCTAATGGCCCGCAGAGCATGGCAGGCCTGGGAGTCCCAGCAACACCAGGACAGCTGGTTCATATCTCATCAAGCAGCAAGGAGCAAACGGCCCTTCAAGCTGCTTTCCAGTGACGAGGATGAGAAGTTTGTGCTGTGCTTAGGCAGAAGAAAAGCAATGCTCCCAAAAGAAGTATCACTAATGAGGACGCAAGAAGAAAATGGAGGATGCTCTTATCCTTGCAGGTTTCCCTGTGAGTCACTAGTGCTAGTGACTTTTTTTCACATGAGAAATAGGGCACCATACCAGACTCCACCAGAAGGACATTTCTGCAAGATGCCCCACAGTATTTAATACCTCATTTGTTATTTGTTAATAATTTCAGCTTTCTGGAACATTGAAAAGTGCTCCTCTTCCACTGCAGAAATCAGTTGCTAGTGTGAACACTTCTCAGGAGGTGGTAAAATTGTGAAACAACAAAACAGAAAGAGGGGAAAATTGGAGAACTGGTAAATAAAAGAGTGTGAAAACAATTAGAGAATTGTCCTCTACAGAAAAACGTTTTTATAAACGAGCCTCACAAAATAGCTATGCAGTAGCACCATGTCCCCTTCCCAAAGGAGTTTGCAAGCTTGGCAGGAAAGCGATCAGAGGAAGCAAAGGCGACATTCACCTTTTAAAAATTCTGATAGGTATCCTAAAAATAATTATTAAAACCAACTCTCAAGATTTTTAGTTTTTTAATACGATTTGCTACAAAGTGAATAAAGCTAAAAAAACACCGTGTTTTTGGCACAGTCATTTCAACATACAACCTGGTTTTATTTCTCCTCATGGGAAGAAAAAAAAAATGAACCTCATTACAGAACTTGTGCTACTTTTTCTGGAACTAAATGCTTTTTAAAGACACGGCTCAGCAACCCTTTTTGTTGAAATACATCTTTTAAGATGGTCATATATTAATAAAACACCTTTTTCTTTAAAATTCTGAATAGCTATTTTAAATGTCATATTGTCTCAATTAAAAAGCCCCCGTACATTTATGGATTCAACCTGAAATGCCATTAGAAGACAAAGTGTTTATACTCATACAACTGGGAGATAAAAGGGTTTTCTCCTTGTTCTGCATTGTTAGCAAAATCCCACTGCCAAAGCTATTCTAAAAAAGCCAAGTCTCTTCGCAGGGTATAAGGTTCTCAAACAGTGAAGTACTTACATGCAAGGCAGAAGGATCTGGCAAAAATTCAGCATCCTCTCCAAAGATAAAATCTGGTGGCAGGTCAGGATAATGAGCATTGAAAATAATATCCCCTGAAAATTAATAAGCAGAAACACTGTTTGCACTTTTAATGTAAGTGCTTATAAATAAATACATTAAAATCTGTACACATTATACACATTTCTAACATAAAATTTGATAGCTACATTAATTATATTTCCTGTACATAGCTGTAAGTTTTTTAAAAAAATTCACATGCAACATAAGCATCAGATGTTCTGGGCAATGAAGTCAAATTCCTGAGGCAGAAGTTCTTCCTCCTCTGCAAGTAACGAAACATGAAATACGTTACTGCTTCATATTGCAAATGGCAATTCAAATGCGGTTGAGGGTTGCCTCCAAACAGCAAGTTTGAAAACTGATCCTGTTTTTAAGAAGTACCACATTTAGACTGCTGTGTCTTGCATCTTACGTCAAAGCCAAATGCAAACTGCCAACATCAGAATTTTCAAAATATTGGAGCTTTTAAACTTAGTAGCACTTACCCGCTCCTCTCCTCCTCACCACCTGCAACCTCCCTTCTTCAAGAAGGGAGAATATGCAGTTCAATAGGAACCATTCCAATTATCCAAATTCTGGCCCAGAGAGGTTGTGGACTCCTCCTCATGAGAGATTCCAAACCTGCCTGGGTGCCATCCTAGGCACCCTGCCCTGGGGGCCCTGCTCCAGCAGGGGGGTTGGACTGGATGAGCCCCAGAGGTCCCTTCCAAACTCATCACTCTGGGATGCTGTTGCAAATATGTTCAAACAAATAGACTTAAACCATCATCAGTAACTGCAGCACAAACAGGAGAAGAACGAAGGAAAGACACCGGAGGCAATGATATCACCTTAGTATAACCTGAATTACAGCAGCCAAAAATCCTTCCCGTAAGAGCCTGAACTAAACCACAACCTGTGCAAGATACCCCAGTGGTGCCCAGGAGACTGACACGTGCATTGCAGCAACCTATTGATGAGGAGCTCAAACCTTAATCAGAACTGCTAAAAGTGTTTTTACAAGTGTTTAGCAAACAAGTTTGCAAAGCAGCTTTTCAAAGGGCAACAAGGAGGTCAGCCTTCCCTCCATATTTCTAATGCTGTTTCTTTCTATCCACTTCCTTACACTAGAAAGCCCCAGGAAGACTAGCTGAACTTACTGAAAGAGTCCCACCTCATGAACAAAAGCAGATTAAATTCTGCAGTGTATATTATGGGCAATGTTATTAAGACTAGTTAGGCAGCAAAACTGTGATTTCTCCATCTAAGGCATGTAACGAAAACAAGAAGCTAAGAAACAGAAATCAGAAGCAAAAAAAGAAAACCCAAGTTTCAAACAAGACAAAAGAAATGTTCTCTGGGATCAAGGAAACTGAAGTGGTGGCAATAAAACCCAGAGCTGTAATCCACTCACATAAAAACAGTGAAAATCAGATGGAAGATGAAAATACTAGAGTTCAAGAGGCCACAGAGAACAGTAGCATCGCAAGGGCAACTCATTGTTTAATCACCGTGAAATTCCAGATGACAGCACTCAAGGACAGAGAGGAGGGAGGCATCAGTGCCTGGGAAAGAAAATTTCAAGAGCACAGGCAACAAAAATAAAAATAAGAGTCAGGCTCTCTTAGTAGCAAGAAGCAGTGAAAACCTGTATGAAAATGGAAAACCAAAACCAAGAGATGCCAGGGTCTGTTGAAACAAAACTGCAATGACCAAGGAACTCATTCTTAATAATGTGTTTTAATTACTACTGTTATTCAAGACAGGCTACTACAGCTGCTTATCCTGGCAATTTCTGCCATGACATCTGCCTTGATGTCTAGCACAGAAGACCAAGGTTTGCAAGAGTTACAGAACACTTCATCTCAAAATACCCAAACGGCTCTCCCAGAAAGGACCACGAACATCCCCCAGCAGATACCGCTGTCTGCCCAGTTAGCAACAAAGGACAGCTCTGCGCATCACTTGGAGTGAGTTTTGCCCTTGGAACAGAGATTCAACCTCTTTCGGGACACTGCAGACAGTCTTCCTGGAGGTAAAACTCCTACAAAGAGCTTTGAAAAATTCAAATACAAGGAAAAGCACTGAGTTTAACTTAGCAGCACTGGGCGCTGGATGAACCAATAAAAACCATACAATCTCAGATTTTAATTGACGAACTAGCAACACCAGGCTAAGGTCTTCTGGCCATGAAAACACAACGTTTATGGTTTCCCTTACAAAAGAAAATAAAGTAAAATTGTCTCTCAGAAAGCAGCGTTTAAAAATTTCTGAAGTGTGAAGGAAGACAGTTAGTATGACAAATTAATTCATCTCCAACACTAACATAATATTTTATCTAGTGTGAAACAGGGGGTATCTCCAAGGTCTCCAGCGTTCCTGGCTGCAGCTGAGTAAGATATTCAGACATCCTAGCAGCTCAGAGCACATGCAAGAGTAAGGTGAATGTGACATCTGGGAAAAAAAAACCAAACAAATGCCAAACCATTAAACAGCTAACCTGGTCTCAGGAAAATGTGCTAAAATTACTAGCAAGCCATTCCTAACTCACAGGATGTTTGACGTCACTAGGCTAACAGAACGGTGACTTTACACTTCAGGTAGCCAGCTGCTACCCCGCCTGCCAGCACGCCGTCCGCGCCTCCCCGGCCCTTCGGCACACAGGGCTGTGACTCGGCACTTGCACTTCTCTAAAGCAGCACCCAGCAGGATTCCTACCAGAGTCCTTGTGCAGTGGCAGCGGTTATGATTGATGAGATGCAGAGATCTGATCTGTTGCAAAGAGGATGTAACACAAACCACAGAGGAACTACAGCCCGTATTGGGCACCCTGTAATGAAGACCGTCCGCTGGAGACCCCGACCATTTTCAGCCAATCCTTTTATTCTGGCGGATTTCGCAACTTTCCTTTGCAGAAATATTCTGCCCTTGAAAGATAACATATCTAGCAACAGCCTACAAGAAAGTATCTACAAATCTCTGGTTGCACACCATGGCTGCCTTCCCCTGCCATCATTACAGAGCTAAACACAAAATTGTTAAAGCTTTCTTGAACCCACTGGCATCACGGTTTGTTCCACAGGCTGTGAGACCTTGCAAAAAAGGGGTTTCATCACATTTAAATGGGATTTTATGTATTTTGGTTTGTGACCATTTCCCTTCAGTGGCCACCCCTGAGAAAAGCCTGGCTCCACCTTCTTCATTCCACCCCCCTCAGGTATTTACGCACCACGGTAAGACCTGCCCTGAGCCTGCTCTTCTCAAGAAGCCCCAGCTCTGTTGGCCTCTCCTGGTACGACAGGCACTCCAGTCCCTCGGTCACCTTCGTAGTCTTTCGCTGGACTCAATCCAGTATGACCATGCTTTTTTGGTTCTAGGTGGACCAGAACTGGACACAGAACTCCACATGTGGTTTCACCAGTGCTGCCCTAAATCTCAAATTACCAACTTTAAATTTTACTTTATCTGAAATTCTTTCATCCTCTCTCATGTCAGTCATTAGAGATAAAAAACCAACACAAGCCAAGTGTTTAGAAAACTGTTTTTTACCTTCTGAAAACATATGAAAGCAAATTTTCTTCTAATCCTTTGAAACAAAACACAGACTAATGGAAGGGTGAGCAACAGAGCCCACTACCCACAGATCCTCCATGGGTAAGGAGGGTTTAACGGCACCGCTGCATCAGAAAAGCCAAAGTCGCATTTCTCTAATCTGGTCAATTATCCCGGTCACTGTTTAGAGGTTCCTAATCAAATAACAGACTGACTTCTTTCACTGGAGCCTAATAAAGAATTCTTCCCAAAAGAGAAAGAAAAAAACAACACAAAGTATATACAAATCGTGAGTATCAAAATAGTCATGAGACTTAGTCATCACATATTATTAAAAATCCTGGGGGGCAGAGTATATGACTTTGGGCTTTTAAGAGCCAAGTTTTTGAATCTGTAATTTCAAGGAAGGCTGTGAACTTGTCTTACAAATTAGATATTCTTACAGTTGTGTGGTTTTAGAGCTGAAGCTTTAAGAAAAAACAACAAACACAGGTATCTCAAAACTCATAAAACTTGTTAGACACACTGGAAAACCTCAGGTGAACCACAACAGAGAAAGAAACTCCAAGACGCAACAGCAATAGTTTTCAACTTACACTTGAGTGTTTCTCCAGCGTAAGGGATATGTAGCTTAAACCGGTCACAGCTGGGTCCAGGTGTCAGGGATGTACAGCTGAAAAAAAAAAATGTAAGAGAAGTGAAGGAGATAAAATAACTGGCCTAAGCTGGTGCATGAGATCACAGCTAGAGCTGTAGTACAAACCACTGACAACGTAATGAAACAAAAGACACGTTGACTGGGCCATACAAACGGATGGAAGGAACAGACGGGCAGGCCAGAATGCATGACGATTCTGATCCTAGCTCACCAGAGGTACACAACAGGAACACTGCAGCTCTGCCTGTCCTGCCGCAAAAGAGGTGTCAGGGCAGACAGGATGATGTTACTCCTGACAAACACACTCAAAACGCTCCAGAGAGCCACTTCTCTCAGACGCCAGCTCTATGCCCCTGCTCTTTACATGTGAAAGGTAAGGAAATCCCGTTCAACAATCTCAGATTGTTGTTATTCCATTAGCTACATTTACTATTTAATCACATTTGTGCCTACACATAGCTTCATCAAAAAGAACCAGCCACAGAACTACAGCTCAATTGACTTAAATGACATTTCCACAAAAATACCAGAAAACATAAGCAAAGCACTTGTATGCACAGAGATTCTGACACGGACACAACAAACTGCCCCCTCCAATGCAACAAGAACACATTGCATTTTCCAGCATCGTTACAGAACAGAGGTAACTGTCCTCGCAAATAACAGGGAAGCAACACACATCCTTCACTGTCAAAAGGCCATTGCAATGTCTTCTGAAAGGACCACACCACGCGATCCGCAGAAACCTAATTCAGATACAGCTACTATCAGCTGCACGCAGAGCGGGCTGGAAAGTGAGCTTCAGAAGAGATTAGGTCACATCTCACTTCCTCCAGAAAGAATGCCCCAACGGGGCTGTCCGCTGGTAGAACACCGCTTCACGTTTCGTTGGGAGACTGCCGGCAGAAATGGAGCAACGTTCGTTACACCCGCCCATGAGGCTGACATGAAAGGGAGCGCCGCATGCTGGGCGCCAGGGCCAGGGCAAAGCTGGTTTGATTTCATGGGCTGTGTTACTTCTGAATAACAGCTTAGCAAGGCTCAGCACCAACAGTCAGCATCACCACCACCACCGCCGGCAGTAAAGCCGGGTTCTCTTTGAGAACGTGCAAGATCGGAGTTCTGGCACCTCAGAAACAAGAGACTATCATTTCTTCACAGATGCAGGTTATCTTGGTAGGTGAGAACAAACAGAAGAGCCCTTTGTGAGGGTGTTATAGGCATGAGGGTATCATTATCTACTTTCAAGACATTTCTAAGGCTTACATCACGTTAGGCCAGTTCTAGGAAGCATACAAAAAATGCTCCGCAAGTTCCAAAATCTCTCTGCAACATCAGTTAATATTTAATGGAAGATTCCTTCTAAGTATCGCAGGTCACAGTCCGAAGCACATTTCTCAAATACCATCAAAATCACACAGCTTTTGAGCAGAGACGAAAATTTCTGATCCTGCAAACATCCTACAGTCTTTTGTTTGTGCACAATGGGCCATTTGGAAATACTTTGGGAAAGTATAATATTCCTTATCAGTAAAATAAAAGCCTGATTTAATGGTAAACTTCCCTAAAAGCGATACTAAGTATTTTTCCTAGATTATTATATTCCACTGGAAAAGTTTTTAATTTTACTGGCCTAGAAATGATGGAAGGGGACAGTATTCACAGCCTTTCCCGCCCCCCCCCCCCCCCCAACACCCCA
>NW_010433211.1:13081-15302 GCF_000710305.1 Buceros rhinoceros silvestris | reverse complement strand
CAAATGACTCTGGCTGGGCGCAAGAGACCTCAGCAACTGCAACAGGCTGAGCAACCCAGAAAAATTCTTACGCACACCCATTTGAGAGGAGGCAGTTACTTTTTAGTACAAACAGTAAAAGAAGGGAACTCCTAAGGCAAATCAAAACTCTGGTAGCTCTGACTTGAAGAGAAAGCCACAGACAGTGGTGTGGCTATGGACATCTCCTTCGTGAACACACAGAGCCTCTTACAGTCACAAACCTGCCCGATCCAGAGGCTTCTCCAAAATGTAAGAGCTTACATTTGCTGATCGTTTAATTTAACACGGTCCACACAAAAGCCACACTGAAAAGGAATGACCTGTAACAAGGTCTTTTAAAGGTTATTCGTTGTTCTATCTTCACAGGGAATTGACAGATAGAACAGTAACACCTGGGGTTGAAAATTGATTTCAGAACTGGATCCACCTCATGATGAATAGGTGTGCTATCCCCTTTTTATTCACTGAAAAATATTACACTGGTTTGCACAGCTTCATCTAAACAGTCAATATTTTACACAGGGCAGCCATGGAAGCAAGAATTACTGCTCTGACGCCGAGAGCAGTGATATGACTTAGTCTTCATAACATGCTTAATGACGTACCACGAGATCTCCCACAATGGTTTCCCTACTAAAATATCAAAGAATCATCAACACAAGTGTCAAGAAATAGCCTTGACTGTATCACTGAAAATCATGCTGCCCTTTTCAGAGGAGCTGAGACCTCCAGCTGGAATGGGGTGGATGGAACCCAATAAACCAGAAGCTGAATGCAAACTCCTCTTTTTCTCAGCAGATTTTAGCTTGATTAAACTCGAGCTGAGATACATTACATCCCTATGAAATACAAATTCCAAGTAGGGACAAGTACAACATTCCTTTGTGGAGTGTTTGACACATCCTCCTGTTGGGATTGCCTGTGACCTCTTGGGAAAAGGTTTCTTTCACAGTAAATAAAACACACATAAACTAAACCAGTTCTTAACAAATGAAAAAGTCATTGTCCATACCAGATGCTCAGTTAGAAGCATTCAGAATTCTTTACCTGCCACAAGAGGAAACATGGAAGATTATCCAGGAGAAAAAAAAGCAAAGAAAAAAAATACCAGGAAAGTCACTCAGTGTTGCTGCTTGGAATAAGGCATCAGCCTGTAATGACAATAACAACAGCAGGTATTCTTCTACAGAATTAATCCTGCTTCCCAGAATAGTCTCACAGCCTCTAGAAAGGCAGCTCTAGTTGAGCTTAACATCAAAGTTTTCTCTTCACTGAAGTGTTTTTAACTGACAGTTCTGTTGAACTGACTCTTCTGTTTTAACCTAAAATACCCAAACAAGTATTCCCTTTCCTTCTGAGCCACTTTGATACTTTTACAGGATTGAAGCCACGATGAAGAGGAGAACTGTGATAGCCCTAGATTTCAACACGGTCCTCCTATCAACCAGTCTTCTGTAACCATCACTGGAAAGTATTCCCAGGATAAGCAGTTTTAAATTATTTAGGCTCTGATAAGACCTTATCTAAAAGTAAGTTCTGCACCAGCTGAAGGGGTCACAAGGAAAGAGGAGCCCAAGCGGTTACCACCCGAATCCTTACATTCTGGAGATGACTGGTTATTCTAGGTGAAGAATTGAAAAAAAAAAAAATATCAAAACCACCAACACCACTCACAAAACAGTCTCTTTATAACCCAAAATTCCAGGCCGAGGCTTGTTTTTCATACCACTCCTAAAAATCTACTGCTTAGAACCATATAAATCCCTAGCAAACATCAGGAGATGCCAGCTGAAGTACAATAGCTCTACCGAAAAGATATACAATCTCTTTTTTATTTCTTCTTTTTAAAATTGTGGTGAAGGTGCATGCCCCAATAGTCATGTCAGATCTATTTGATGACTATCAATTTTCTTGATTAACAAAATATGTAGTGTGTTTAGTCATTCTTCCTCTTAGATCATTCAGAAGCTTTACTATCCGGAGACAAATCATCAGTGAAGTTTACTGTACAACAGCAAAGAAAAACTAGAGTACGAATTTCAGCCTCTGTAATTTCAGGAAGTTCCTCCTGAGACTGCCTAACCTGAACAGCCCGAGAGCAAAAGCTGCTTCACCCTCATGGTACTGAGGCTGCCACACTTGCTGTTCCTGAGGATCAGTACTTTCTGAATACCAACCAACTCTTTCTGTTCAGCCGGCT
>NW_010433211.1:5012-12987 GCF_000710305.1 Buceros rhinoceros silvestris | reverse complement strand
TTGGTGTGAAAGCCAAGCAAGCGTCACACAGCACCAGAGACACCCTGACAGAGAGTACTGCTCCAAAACACCACACACACAACAGGACGAGCAACAGCACAAAGCTCCTTCTGACCACCAGCTGTATTCCCAAGCCCTCCCGGCTCTGATGCACCCAGAAGACGGTTCTAATTGCTTCTATATATGTCATATAAAGAAACCATTAGGCAAAGGGCAGGTCGCATTCCTTCCATAACACAAGAGGCTGAGATACAATTCAGTCAGGGCGTTAGAGGCTGAAGGTTTTCTCAGCAAGAGACAAACATAATTCAGACAGATAAATCCCTTATTACTAAGAGGGAGCAAACTTAAAACTCCACCCAAAACACTGACCGTGGCCATTGCTAAGAAAAACACCTTAAAGTCAAACTCAAGCAGAACAGCCTTTGTCGCTGCCTGTAGATTCTTATTTGCTCCCGTTTTTGTACAGGGAAATCTGCTCCAATGTTCCTTGAGACACAATATTTCATCCCATCTAATTAAGAATTGATTGCAGAATTCACAACAGATGGGTAAGTTGTCTACAGAGGCATTAAGAATAATTAAAGTGTATGGAGGGGGCGGAGAGTGGAAGGAAGGCCAGAAGGTGACAGGTTTTTTGCAAGGATCAGGAAACAGAAAAATGGTGAAAATCACAAAGAATTGACACTGATGGCGAAAACCTGTGCCACGCTGCAGCTCTCTGCAACCATGCACAAAGCACAGAGCGCTGAGTAGGTGCTGCTGAAACCCAACAGAGCCAGCCAGGATTCTGTCCGTCGGGCAGAGGTGGTCTAGTCAAGCAATTTGCACCCTCTGTTCCCCTTCTTTCTACAGCAATGTGTATTACACACGAGAGAGGGACTTGCACTTCAAAGATAAAGACGCACACCACTGCTTTTGGGAAGTAAAAATCCGGTTAATTTAGAATGATCACTACTTACATGTTTTAATTAAGACACTGAAGTCTGAAAGCTAACTGATAGTTACTTCAAAGAACTTTCCAACAGAACACCACTCTGCTCTCATAAAACTCATCTCTACCCTAGCTGGTTTCTTCAAACTCCATGTAACATTAAACTCTACACAAAGACTGCTCTTGGTGTGGATGACACTCCGGAACTGCCACAGCATTTCAGTCCAGAGTTATCAACTGGGAAATTCAAGGTGTCTCCACATGTCAACTGTATTTCCAACAAAACCTTCACCTACTGAGTGCTGATTTTCCATTATGCATATTTATGTTTTCTTGTATGAAGTTCATCGTATTAATTGGAACATCTGGAAAGGAGAGGGAGGCCAGGCAGAGCACATTCCCTGGGAAAACCACCCCCCACTTCCCTTCTGCACCCACAGGCAGATTTGCCCTTTTTAAAAAGAGAAGTTCACAGAACTATTCAAAACTAATTCAGCTGCCTGCAACCTGCTTTCACTAGAAACACTACACCAAGGAATCTATGACTACTGTCATCAGTGAAACAAATAGAGCTGCTCTACTGTACAGAAAACAGTGATTTACTTCAGAAGGGTGAGGTTTGCCAAAGCAGATGCTGCAGGTGGGGAGAGCTCTGGGGCTGCTTCTAGAACTGCAAATCTCCTTCACATCTTCCCCAATCTTGTGGCTGGTGTCCTGCAGCCTCCCAGTGCACGGCTGCCTCCGCCCGCCCAGCCCCTGTCCCTTTCGTGAGGGAACCAGAGGAAGCACACACACATTTATGTTTTGAAATCATCTCAGAGAAAGCATCACAAACTCCCTGTTCATTTAGCCCAGGAAGGCTGGTTCTGGAACGGTCTTTTCCAGTCACCATAGCAGGACAGGTTGGAAAGGGCGACCACCACAAAACGGAATAGGAAGACAGAGGTGCGAACCAGCACCATCGCTAATACACCTGCAACTGCTCTCGACAGAAAGCTCTGAAGAACAGACTATGTCAAAAGTTTCCACTCCCTACACTTTAGGATAGGAGCTCAGTACCACTGGGTCTCAGGGGGCTAATTATGATACACATTAAGGAAAATAATTAACAACTAACAAAGGAAAGTTTTCATCAGAACATGCTTTAGAAACATCTTTTATAATCAAACTGATCACCTTTGTAAGCAACATCTTCTATGCTCCGGTAATTGCCTGTAACTCCCTTCAAGAACTACATGTGGTGCACATACTCCCCAAAAGAGTAAAACAGAAACAGAAAATACAAATTTTAATGGAGAAGTGATGGGAAAATGAACAAACCCAGGAAACGGCAATGAGGTAACATGCACAACGCACACCTCAGCAGACTGTTTCGGTAAATAACCAGTGAACGCCCAGCATCGTAACTCCCTTTCTGTCACATGCTCAGGCAAGGAAAAGGCACCTCTTCATCACATCATATGACCAGCTGCACCCCAAAGCCCTGGAACTCGTAAGGAGAGTTTTAGAGGAGAGCATGGGGAGTGGCAGACGCACCCTCTGGATTTATGTCATCTCCTTTCCCTCCTGTCAGATTCCACGTCCTGTACCCTATTTTCCCAGCCGCCGTTGTGACAATGTATTACCTGGCAATGAGGTAGAACCTCACAATCTCGCATGTTCTGCTTCTACTGTTCACAAATGGGAATTCAATTTCTGAAGAAAGGGGGGAAAAAAACAGAGAAGGAACACTTTTGCTTTTAGCTGACGCTAAAGGAGAACCATTCTTCGCCAAGTACGAAATTAGTGTCTGCCTCCTGGAGTTTCAGATCCTTTCAGCGTTCACAGAAAGCACATTCACGCAGACCACCACAAAAGCTACGCTATTATGAACCTCAGTTTTAAGAAGTCATTTAGCATTACTCCCAATACCACCCACAGTAGCCATAAAGACTCCCAACTTATTTTCCAAGTAATTTACTTTACCACAGAGCTGTTTAGTTTATTGGAAAATGCAATTAATTGGTATCAGGAAAAAACATAAGGACTAAAAACATAGTCCATGTTTACATATTTCCCCCTTTAACAAATTAACTAAACAATATCAGGAGGGGTCCAGAGATCCTATGTCTTCTCATATTTTCTTTTAAAGTGTTCTTCTAATTGCATATTTTTAGAGCTTTTTGGTCATGGATCTCTAATTATTTCATTTCCTAATCTTATAAACTCTCAGAAATTTATGTTATACAACAACCACGAATTCAGTTCTTTGGATATAAAAATAAGTCCAAGCCTTTTGAACGAAACCCCGTAGCTTTTCACTTGCACACAGATTCAAAAGGGTAACTTCAAACTGTGTATATTCATATAAAATACCACAGAACCAGAGACACAGCAGAAAGCCTATGAAAAGATGACACCCAAATAAAAATATCAGTAGATCTTCTATTTCTAGCATCATTTTAGATTAACTGCAACATAAAAGATATGCAGACTGAAGAGAGGAAAATCCTCATCATATTCAAAATTACGACAGATGACCCTGTGGAACAGCACCTGCAGAAAGCAAATCCCACGCAGCTGCACGTTACACTTTCTCCAGCAAGTCTGGCTCAAGAACCTCTTGACTCTCTTTGCCTCTCTAACTTCCCACTCTCAAATTAATCCCCTCAGTTCACAGCCACCTCAGCTGTGCTAACACTATTTTCAAGGCTACACCACAAAGCATGAAATTACTCATCACTCTCCCTATGGTCACATCTAACTATACCTAAAGAAAGCAGTTCCACATACCCTCTTCTTGGTGACAGTCAAAAAACCTTCTTCTGCCCAGCAAATTCTTGTTCTTGCCCTCACAATCCAGTTCACTGTTTTCTCCCAGCATCACAGGAGGAGGCAGACGTGGCTCAACACTCAGCAGCCTCACAGGCACAGAATAACAACAAGGACCCCCTGCAAGGGCAAGACTACTCATGAGCAGAGTCACCTTCTGACAGCACTGAGAAGAGGGCCCAGTCTACCCAAAGTTCCCACAACCTGGAGACCCTGACCCACTGCAAATGCCTTGACCTGTCTTTACACCACTTCCACACCTCGCCTGCACTCTCAAGTCCTCCCCTCTCCATCTACCTGATAGAGCCAAACGCTGTCTCTGCGCAACTGGTTAAACCATCGGAGTTCCCACTGAAGATACGACATCCCTCATCATCTCCAAGGAAATGGTTCCTTTTAAGAGTCTTCACTGCCTGTATATGGTTCAGCTGGCCTCAAATTGTATCACTTCTACAGGTTTAAGCTGAGGCTTAAGACCAAGATTTATGGCAGCCTGAAAAACAGGCCAGATAGTCAACTATTAGTTCAATAAATTCTTACAGAAGAACTGTTAACAAACAACAGGAAACATCGCATTATTCCCCCCAACAGAAAAGTAACCCAGGGCCGAAGCGCACAACAAAGCGTAAACTTTTAGCCAAGAGACTGAAACCAACATTCTAGAGGAAAAACAGGTAAAGAGAGGAAAAAAAAAATAACGTAAACTGGAAGACATTTTGAGAGGTCACTGGTAACCCTAACTATAAACAAGAATAATCCAAACAAGGTTTTCTAACAAACAACGAACTGACCACCCAAAACACAGCAACAGGTACTCTGTCACACTTTTGATTTAAACACATTATTTCACTGATGCACAGGAATCTAGGGAGGGATTTTTTGAAAACATGATTTTAGAGGTTTTTATATTTCACTTTTTTTTGCCTCTTCTCCATAATGGAATTCTGCAGTTTCCTTCAATTAACTCAGTTTCATTAGGATTCTTTTATCTTGCAAGAATAAAAATACTCACTCCTAGTGGTCTAGTTTTGTTCTTTCAGCCATACCTCACAGATTAGAATGGAAAGAACCTGTGGCCTACGCTGCAGAGTGGTTTGCCTCAGACACACCAATTCCCTTCTCTCAGGAAAGACAAAATAAGCATGTTCCCTTTTATCAACCTTTACTTTTCTGAGGGTTACTCAGGAGGTTTTCCTTTACCTCAAGGATCAAGTTCAGTATCTTCAATAAAGGCATCAATTTCAAGAGCTAACAAGCTCTAAGTATTCTTTTCAGATGCTCACCTCCAGTTAGATAACAGCTGCTTCAAGGTGTGTCTGCACCGTGCAGCGCAGTGCCAAGCAAACGCCTAAGCTAAGAGGCTTGTCCGACAGATTAAAACCCCTCAGCCATGGCTGTGTGCTGGTGCGGTTATCGTGTTTCCAGGGGGATGTGAAATATTGTACCTACACTGCGAATTCAGTGCCAGACAGTTACTTCAACGGTCAGAAAAACCCATTTCTCCATCAGCCAGAGGAGAGAGCACTGTGACTGATGGTTCAGGAGCTCCCAAAGCATTTACAAGGGTCTAGTTACAAGGGCAGCAGTAGACAGATGTCCACCTAAGAGCCAACAAAAGAGATTCCTGAGACAAAAAAACTTCCCGTTTTTTACACTGGCTTAGCTAGTTGTAAGAAACGGCCCGCACAGTCTTTGACTTCCCCCACTGTTAGGGAATGACTGGGTAGCTAGAAAATAGCGTACAGATTCTGTTTTCAAAAATTAATGGCTTGCTTCCTTTATTATCGCTGACTCACGGAAGAGTTTACAGAAGTATTCCTCCTGAGTTCTGCTGGCTGCAGTACAAACGCAGCAGAATCAGATCCCCACACTGCTGCGTACCGGTCTGTGGAGACTCAGCTTCTGATCATCTGTGCTTTTACAGCCCCTCAACTTGTTGGACAATGACTGCGACAAACAGGCCAAAACACAAACCCCAGTGTTTTGCCCCAGTTCTCCCCCAGTGTCCGTTAGCTATGTGATGATATGCCACGGACGTGACTTGAGAGAGTCAGGCGTACGTGAAGGGTAATTGCATCCGTAAGGCTGGAAGAATTTACCAACCCGCTACCCAGGAATACCTTCTTTATGCAGCAGAAGAATAGAAACTTACGAGCAGAGTTGTTCTCAGCTTCTGCTGAAATGGGATATGCATCCCAGACCCACGGTGTGCCAGAGATCTGTCCAGCTTATGCTGAACAACTGCCACATCTGTGTGGTGCAGGTGCTTGGAAAAGGGGGCGAATTGAACCAGGTAAGGCTATCCCAATTTTAGCTACCTTCACAACTAAAAATAAAGCCTTACAATTTTTTTCTCCTGCAGCGATGCATAATGCAAAGAAATAAGACATCTGTTACGGCAGCAGAAAGTCCTGGACAGAGAGCTACAACAGACTAACGTAAGCCCTGGCTTTCACCGAGTGTTCAGTGAGTTACCAAGATACAGATAGCCAAAACATACATCTGAATACCTTGCTACGGTAAATCTTTCCAACTGTATTTGGCATATACATGAGTATTACATCACGTGGAGCTCTCTTTAAACAAACTGGAAAAGAAACAGTTGGCACCTGTATCAAATACTTTCTTCTCATTTTTATTACAGCATGAAACTGGTAGACATTGCATTGAGTTTTTTCACGGTCGGACCACAAGTCATTCACTGTCCCAGTCTAAAAACACCAGCAAAGACACACCGTGCAGTATTAAAATTGAACACATTTTAGGAAAACATACATAGCCTTCCAAACTGGAGGCCAGGTTACCACAGTTATCTACTGCTACCTGGAAAAATCCATTCTTTACCCGCAGCACTTGGAACTGACAAACACACACTTTTCTTCTGAACAATTTCAAGCACCTTGTTTAAAATTGGTGTGAAAGAAATGCCAAACTTTGTGGAGAATATTTACAAAACCATTACCAAATGTAAGCACTACACTTAGATCTTTATCAGTCATTTTGCCTTTGTTTTCTCAACATTCAGAACCAAACGCAGGGGAGCGCAGTCTTGGAGACCATCAGGCATCTTGCAGCAGCACAGAAAAACTGCTATTTGACATTCCCAGTGCTGCTCCACAGCCACAACTCTCCTGCATTGCCTCATCAGAGCTTCAGCCTGTTAAACTCTGCCTGAGTGACTAAAAGCTACTAGGACTATGATTCTTTGTAGCGAAGAAACATGCTTGTTATCAGAAACTGGAATGAAATGACCCACTCAGTGCCAAGGTAATAGCTTAGGACTTACCCGATACAGCACTACAGGACTGGTAAGACCACACCTCTCCTAGAAAGTGCCCCAGTGAATCTTTTCAAGCCTATATTTTACTCAGAACATAATCACTTTCACAGTCATTGTGTTCAACAGAGTCAGACTCGTTAAGATTCATGCACAAACCAAATGGATGTTAAAAGCCCCACCTATAGAAATCAATGTGCGTAACGGGACGTGAACTTCCCGCAAGAAACTCAAGTAGAATCTTTCTGTTTGAATTAAGGAAAAGCAAAAGATCAGGCAAAAGCTTTAAATAACTGTTACAGTTATTGTAGTGGCATTTCAGTTAAACAACAACATTATTTCACAAAATACTCAGATAAAATGCATATTTACTTCAAAAAGGGAAATGCCCGAAAGGAAGGGAAATACCAAAGCATATTGCAGTCTGCTTGATAACACAGAAAAGTAAATCATCACTGCTCCCTAGGAAGCAGGGCAATAAAGCTATAAATATCTTATTACAGCTTGATAGTAAGTTTGTATGCTAAAATTACTCCAGAGAGTACGACGTTCTTGTAAGAGCTCTTCATGCAGGTTTCTTTCAGGATCATAACTAACTGCCAACACAGCACCCTATCAAGCAAGAAGGCAGAAATCAATAGTGAATCAGGCAGGTGCAAAGAACAAAATGCCAACACAGTTTAGTACAAACCAGTTCCAACAAAATTCCACCATCAATCTCCTCATAAATATGGAGTGAGTATAACCAAACAAGTACGAAATTTAAAATGTTATAATGAGTGGATATTAAAAAAAAAGGCATTTTGATATATGCAGCTTTAAATCACTGTATTCATTTCGAAATTCTGCCTGGTGCAACACAAAGTAATTTAAAAAACAAAGTTTGTTGCGTAAGAACAGGCTTGCAGCATAATTGGAGGCTCAAGTATGGGCCCCGATGAACAGCTGTAGGG
>NW_010433211.1:0-4932 GCF_000710305.1 Buceros rhinoceros silvestris | reverse complement strand
TAGGGAAAAAAAAGAGTTCTCAAAGGCAATGACCACCACAAACACACTTTTCACTACTGTAGCACACCACAGGAAAAGCAGCAGCCTCTTAATAATTGGGTTCTACACTACACAATAATTAAACACCCTTCACATAGCAAAACGTCCCCTGTTTCTGTATCTACCTAATAATCACCTTCCTCTATTGAACGTCTTTCCCACGATTATATGTATAGATGCTAAGATAAATGCCTTAGCCACAATTCAGTGGGTTCCGAGTAGATTTTCATATCTAATTAGACAGGTCATCATTTCAAAGAGACACTCTGGAGATGAACAGAGCGATACAATATATGGCATTAACTCAATTGGCAGCAGTGTTCTCTTTGGGTCTAGAACAAAGTCATACCCTATGCAAGAGTTAAACCGCTTTGATGCGCTCCGTCATCCCAAAGCACGTATTTTATTAACCCAGCAGAGATGCCTGCCAGGGTGTTCTTATCACCCAAATCAATGCTGCTGAAGGTGCTCTGTTTCGGATGTGACCTAACGCTTTGTTCACTGTGGAGCCCTTTTTACAAGGAAGAAGGTGAGTGCTCCGCAGGCTCGGCTGCTAACGTGTTCTTACTGCTCCTACGGAAGAGCTCCCTTCCTCCCTGTCACGCCGTATCGCCAAGCTCCATTTGGGGGTACTCCGCATTCCCCGACTCGCTCTGCATCAGCTGTGGCCACAGAATTCCTGTACACAGGACTAGATCCTGAAGGTCCTACTCAAGACGTAAAGGTATGGAAGTGTCTGCTGAGACCAGTCTTGTCTAATAAGTTTGTAAAGCGCACAGACATCATGGAACAGTAATGTATTATTATAAAACATTTACATACTCCAAGACTGCAAAACAATAGGATTTCCTTACCATGACATATTTCCCTCCCACACTTTCCAGCAAAGCAAATTAACATATCATCATACTTCATACTCTTAATCTAACGTCAGCTCTTTAATGCAGTTTCTAAAACACAACAAAACTACGAAGTTGATCTTAGCAATAAAAGTGCAAAGTAAGTTCCTTACTCAAACCATCTGATGTATGGATTGACTTTTCCACTAATTAAAGGCTTTAATATGTTCGTCATTTACAAATCAAAGTCAACGGATAGGACGTCATTCTGCCCTGGTGAAATGCACAGGAAATTGCTTCCACTTTTCAGCGGCAAGGCCTCAGACAGACGGCTGTATTCAGCGCATTAGATTCCCTGAGAGCCACAGCTCCAGTTCCTAAAACCTAAGATGTGAGAACGGATGGATTTTCAGTCTGCGCAATTTGTTTCGTCACACACTGTAAAGCTCTGGTTCGTCAGGAGTGGAGTAACTACTGCAACCCCTAATTTTCTCTCAGAGGAACAGCATGGTTGGTACGTGACAGTGGAGCAGCCATGCAGCTTCTCCCCTTGACCAAGAAGCTTCCAGATGCTTCTATCTTCAAAGTTAACCTGAAGTACTGTAACATCTTAAAGGTTATAGTAAAATTGTATTTATTTTATTCTTCAAAATCTTCTGCACCACATGCCAGTTAAAGCATAAAACATCCACAGGCTCTGCAATGAACTCAAGCTGGGCTACGGAAGAGATGCCCCTACAGCCCCTTTGCGGTGTCAGGAAACGTACCGCTGCTACCCAAAAGCGATGCTTCTAAACTGGTAGTAATAAATGGTCAGATTCACTTGAGAGCAGGAACTGCTTTTTATTTCACTTCAGACGTTCCACCTAGCACCTCTTCCTCCCCTTCCTGTACCACTTTTTAAGTTGAAAGTCTGACTGAAAGGAGTTCTGCAACTGACATCCTGAACCTCATCCCTATTTCTCTGACAACTCCTGTTTACCTCCAACCTCTATGTCCTCATACTACTCTTTCTTCACATGGATGTCATCTACGTTTGCCCCCACCTGCCATTTCCTCTGCACTGTCATTTCTCTCTTCAAAAAAGCCTCACTAAAGTGAAAGTACTCAGGGGTTTGACTAATCTGCCAATGGGAGGGCAGATCAAGGTTCTCAACCCGCTCTGCTCTACGGCCACTTGATGTACTGATTTTGAGGGAGGTCAAAGAAAGGAAAAGTCAATTTTTTTCTTATTTAGCATGTACATGACTACAGATAAGGTGACACCAATTTATCTTCAGGTTTTTACTTTACAGAAAAGATGGAGTAAGCAAGTGATAAACAACAGGGAAAAGTGTTTCTCTCACCACTGAAAACCAGCACTACCAATGGGCAGCAATTAAAGCGTTTTAACCAGACTATTACTGCCAACCAGATGACAAATTAAGGCTCCCAAACTACAAAATGGTGGCAAGACAAGAAATGACGGAGCCATATGTCAGCTCCAGATACACTGGAAATGCTCAAATGCACATGAACCCAGTAAAACCCCATCCTGAAAAGACATCTTAACTGTGAGGGGGTGGGTGCTCCTTTGGGATGAGGAACTCACTTACCCAGATTTCAAGTCTGTAATCCGTAAACAACTAGTCGCATCCAGTCCTACTTTTCCATTCCTGACCACGCTGGAAATGAAGGGTGAGAGTGCTGGAGAAATTCTATTCAAGGCAACTTCAGGTGACATTTTAGTTTGTTCCTCTTTCCTTTTGTCTTGAGCTGCACAGGGACGGTAAGGGGAGAAAACGAGATCAGAAAGTATCCTACTTATGTGATGGAAATTCACACACTCTCTGCAAACGTCAGAAGGAAAAAGCTAAGCACACAACAGCTTGGGAAGGTGGAGGGACGGAGGTGTGCACAGCTTCATAAAGAAAAAACAAACACAGGTGATTTCTTTTTTGTCCTCTCTCTGCAACACTGAATGAAGCCCCTTTACTCAATGTCAATGTACAACCACACTTGTGACCCCGTCTCCTTTAATTAAGACTACCCCTACCAGAATAAAACTGAGGCCCGTCTGGCCCTGCAGAGGCCAGCCCTTCCCGGGAGCACTTCTGTGAGCAGTCAATAACTGATAGGCCACGTCCGCTCTGCTGCCACTGAAATGAGAGGGACTCCCCGCACTGCTGGCCATGGGATGAAGGGTTTGATCATCTCTCCACACCACCACTAGCGTAACCATCAGCAGCACTGCTTTTACATCCCTTCGCTGGGTAGGTGCTGACCGCGCTTCACGACGCCTTCGATGGGCTAACGCTGCTTTTCTGCCCGCAGCATCCCTGCACTCTTGGAAAGGCCCCTGCACTCACGAGGCGGATCAGGAAGCTGACGTACACACGTTTTAAACGTGGCTTTTCCCGAAGCACCTGTGTGACCTTACACTAAACCCGTTAGGCCCCACTGAGCCAGCACACACTATAACCTGCTGCTGAAATGCAGGAACTGAGCACATGCACGCTTTAAGCCACTGCACCACAGAATGCCTGGAGTGCAGGGGAAGGGGGGGAAGAGAAAGGCAAGCAGCCTGTGCAGATGCTAACATACTGTTATGGCTACGGCCAACAGGACTGATGGCCAGCGCACTTCTGCAGGGCAGGAGAGCTCTTACACTCCAGCCATTAGAAGGTATTTATACAAAAAATCCATTTAATTGAAAAACACCGAGACTGGATTGACCTTCTCACAAAAGGCTGCAAGCGGGCCGTGTCAGGAAGCGCTCTGCAAAGAGCGTGAACGGCTCATGGCAGAGGTGGAAATCCTCTGCTGGTTTACAAGTGTTAAGTTGGTCACTAATCCGTATTCTACGAACTGGTACTTTCCCGTACTGGTTATAAATAAATAAAGTTACGTGTTCTGCTCTGGTGAAAGCCATCCACACTGAAGGAGCATGAAGCAGCGCTCAGCAACAAGGAGCTATCCCAGCTCCCCGGGGTGCAGCTGAACAAAGCCAAGGCCAAGCGCTTGGCAGAAAACACAAATACTAATAAAGGAAAACTTCCTAAAACAGTCACGATCTTCAATGCACCAATTCTTACATTTTACAGCAGCAAAGCTGAAGATTAAGAACCCATGTGCTAACATGTAACATGTTCTCTTCACATACACCATCTGCTGTAACTAGCAATGGGCAACAACTTGGGTTTGCTCAGCGAACACCTGCAGCAGTTTGAGATGCCACCTCCTGTTTGTTACTTTTCCACCAAAAATTCCTGCCTCCTCACCCTTATCCGTTCCCAGAGGAACCAGGAGAACACAACCCACCCTTGACTCATTTCAACACAAAGTCCAACAGCTTAGACCAAACTGCTAATAAAAATGAGTTTAAACTACACTGATGCTATGCCCAAGAGTGGCTAAATGTGGGCACATGGTTCTGTCTGCCAGCTTCGCTGCAGCAGGGGCCCTTGCAAGCAGCAGGGCAGCTGGAGCCAGGAAGGGAAGAACTTAAACCATGAAAAACCTGCCCAGAACCCAGCTGTCCTTCACAAATCTGAAAGGGGTGCTCAAAGATCTCAAACCTGCCCCTGCTAATGACCCATTTTAAGAGAAGCGCGAGTGTTTTGAGGCTGGATTCATGAGACATAAAGGACAGAGGTGGGGCCAACGGAGATTCCTTATCTTTTTGTTCACAAAATATACAGATAAGGTCAAAAGAAGCTGTAAAAGGCTGCTAGGCCTTTTTTCTGCTTTTATTGTATCAGCTCTAAGACCCACAACACCTTCCAGCGAACAAGCCAAATACACGATGCTGACCAGGTAATCTCCGTTTCGCTCACCGGTTTATTGTGTAAACAAAGCTCTTTACAGACTACAACACCGTCAGTACCACTTTGTCAGCTGCAGTTGTCACACACAGAGTTTTTTCCCCCAGCTTTGACTTTCCCACAGCGCTGGAAAGAGAACACAAACAAACTCCGGGGAGTTGACAAAAACAAAGTGCACTGGACTGTTTCCCTCCCAAAACAAAACATTTGAAAGAACCGAACGAATCTCTTCAGATTCGGCAGCCTGTCAC
>NW_010433210.1:7084-48227 GCF_000710305.1 Buceros rhinoceros silvestris | reverse complement strand
GAACAAAGTGATGTCAGCAGTCACAGCAGCCGGGACATCACGTGGGCCAGTGGGATGGTGCGTAACGGAGCAGTGGTAATGAGATCACAGCAGTGTCAAGCCATGGGAGAAAAGGGGTGCAGTCCCACCTGCGTGCCATTTACAAGGAAGCCCCCGGGACCGCCAAAACCTCCACAACCAGTGAGATGGGTGACATACATGGGAGGAATACTCCACTCGGGGTTTGATGTGTCTATCAAAGATTAACCCTGTTTATCTCAAATCAGGACACATAGACACCCAATGCAATTTCTTATCATAAATTTTGGTAAAAAATGAATGCAGATATTTATGATGTTCTTTGCACCAGTCAAACATTTCAGAATAAAAATATTAGGCACCTCACTCATGCCACCTATACCCATTTCCCCTTGCTGCCTTCAGCAGAATTACTCTTGACAGGCTCCACCTGAGGAAGAGGATGATCAGTCTCCCTAGCTCTGGTCATGCAGTCCTACATGCTCATGATAAAAATCCATCAGACATCATCATCATCATGGCTTGGCTTCACAAACGAAGATTTGGGAAGGATTTTTCCCACGCTCACTGCAAGCTGATGGCTGAAAAGGCCAATGCAGAATAGGCAAGTCCGGTTGCAAAAAGCACAGTGGAAGGTATTGCACCATTTCACCTGCCATTTCATCCCTCGCCTGTCGCTACAGGGCTTTGCAAACGTGAGTAAACCCTTCAAGCCTGCGCAGTGGATTTTTTAGGTGAGGTGCAGCGTGCGTGGAACTGGCTCCACCCTTTACACCTGAGGTTCATCTGCCAGGGCCTGGCGAGCTTGGATGGTGACAGCGAAGTCCTCAGGTCGTAGGTTTGGTTAGAGTATCCTTCTCTTAGATGATGGATGAGCCTTACAAGGCTAAACGAGCTCCATCTGCCTGAGTTTGGAGTCAGAGTTGTCCTTCTCCTAGGATGGTGCCCGAAGGCTAGTGAGCCCATCCTGCCCGTGGACACACTTTGTCTGACCCTTCAGCCGCGACCTGTCTGGCTGTCTGACCCTTCAGCCGAGACCTGTCTGGCTTGGGAGACCCCACCGGAGGCACATGCCACCACCAGCAGAGCTGTCAACCTCACAAGGGCACGCAAGCTCCTTCCCCACGACAAGGGTGTGCCTGTGAAAGAGCTATCAGACATATGGATACAGCAAACTGCTTAGATTGTTCACTAGCCCAGTTTAGAATATGCTATCAGTTTCTTTGTGAATTTTACTGTGGTGTTACTCTCAGCAGTGTTTTTTGGTCTTCATGTAAATGCGAGCAAAAGCAAAGTAGAAACCGATCCTTTGTCACTAAGAATGAATTTCCATCCTTTTGTTATACAAATTTAGCTACTAGTCTCAGCCTCAGTTTGGGGAAGAACAAGTGTGAGAAGGAAGAAAAGGAGTAATCCAGTTGATCTAGGATAATTGCCACCCTCCAGGACTCCTGTTCCTGGCAGGCCCCGGCCGCCCCATGCCTGGGTCTGGGATGTCTGGAGGTAGAGCAGCGACTCTTTCACGGGCATCCCCTTGCCGTGGTGAAGGAGCTTGCGTGCCCTTGTGAGGTTGACAGCTCTGCTGGTGGTGGCATGTGCCTCCGGTGGGGTCTCCCAGGCCAGACAGGTCTCGACTGAAGGGTCAGACAAAGTGTGTCCACGGGCAGGATGGGCTCACTAGCCTTCGGGCAACCATCCTAGGAGAAGGACAACTCTGACTCCAAACCCGGGCAGATGGAGCTCGTTTAGCCTTGTAAGGCATCCATCATCTAAGAGAAGGATCCTCTAACCAAACCTATGACTTGAGGACTTCGCTGTCACCGTCCAAGCTCGCCAGGCCCTGGCAGATGAACCTCAAGTGTAAAGGGTGGAGCCAGTTCCGCGCACGCTGCGCCTCACCTAAAAAATCCACCGTGCAGGCCCAAAGGGTGCACTCATCGCTTGCAGTGAGCGTGGGAAAAGCCCTTCCCAGATCTTCGTTCGCGAAGCAAAGCCATGATGATGATGAAGATAATTGCCAAAGGTCTCTCTGTGTCAAATTTTGTAGAGGGAGGTCCTAATTGCCTAATCTGGGAACTTCTTTCTCCACTAAATTGGTAGGTGACTATTGTGTCTCTAGAGTGCCTCAGTCTGCTTAAACTACGATGTGAATTAATCTCTGCTATCTTTCATTACCCCAAACTAGACATATATATTTCATTTCTCTATATGTCTACCTACCTATTATACAAAACAATATATGTGTAATAAGTATTTCTGGAGTGTGAGACAGGTTCGTAGAATGAGATGGATCACTCTCTGGAAGTACTTCTTTCTTGCTTCATTAACTGTAGAAGATAAGATGATGAGACTTATCTATCACTGAATGTATGTAGAATTAATAGAAAGAAATGGGTATTATATTACGTTCCAGTCCACCTGGTTCTCTTTGAAATTACCCAGATTCTGTCTAAGAGGTTAATTGTTGGAGAACTCACCCCAAAAGATGGAAATGGAGTCCAAACACTCTTCAGCTTGAGGAGAAATGAGACTGAACTTGTAATGCTCTTATCCCAGGAAAGACCATTAGGTAGCCTAGGTACCTGTGTACTCCATCAGACTAATTGTTCACTGCGATTGAAAGACTCAAATGTTCAAGGAGGCAGCAGCTACAACACAAGGTAGGGAGACTACATCCTTGCTTAGTCCCAGAATTCAAAATGACATTTAATAATTCAGATAATAGTCCAACGTAATATGCACAGACACAAAAGTATTCTGGAATTCCACTGCCACCCCAGCTGCTCGTGCCAGGGTCTCTGCATGTCTCTTTTCTTGCCCATTCCCCTTGATATCAGGGAAATGTGGTGGAATAGGAAGTAAAGTCACCTAGGACAACTGTGATCTACCTGATAAACCATTCACATGCCTTGATTCAAGTTAAAAACCTAAATATTCCTCTTCTTAAACAACCAGGAAGCCACTATGGAAAAATAAGGCTGTTAGCCAACATCACTGCAGTTTTGCCTCTGTGCTTAGATGTAAGGAAGAAAGACTGTGAAGAAACTCTGGAAGGGAATTAGGTTGTTATCTCCATTAAGAAAGGCACCACTGAACGGGTGCTTTCACCATTTAAATGGCCAAGGACCTTTTGAGGTAAGTGTTGGACTGCTCAATATCTTTAACAGCTGAAACAATTCTGAGGAATTCATAGCCTGAATCTGTTTGAGTTGAAGATTCTATTTATATGTAATGCATTCTATCCAAAGCATCAAAAAAGAAAAACCAAAACCATTGAGATGATTATTTTTGAAAAAACTTTGACATTTCAAAAAATTATTTATCCTTAATAATTAAGTAATCAATAAGACCATAGCACTTAGTGAAATTGTATAATTACAAAAATAAGACTGATACATACTTCAAGGTAGCTGTTTTGTGTTTTATTTTTTAAAGAGTCATCACTTAATTTTAAAGCAAGAAGTTAGACCAAGGAAGTCTGGGCCATGGAGATCGGGATTAAAGGCCTAAACTGAATTTGTGGTAGAATATAAGTAAAAACTTTCAGTCTTGGAGCAATAATGATACCATTTTTACTTTCTGGAAATTCTACCTGATTTTAACTATATTATGTAATGACTCCTCTGTACTGATAGACCCAGAAAAACTTTTCTTTATGACACATCTTTATGCAGCACTGCAGTTTATTCCACATCAATTCTCAGATCTACCATCTTTATTGAATAACATACATTTAGCTGTTTTATTACTATTATTTTTTTTCTTAGTAACTAGTGTGCTTAGCCCTGATTATCTTTATGTTGTCTTTATGTTCTTAGGTTTTCTTTTATCTTTTTTTCTGTATTTTATCTAATTTACAATCCAAGTTGTCTGGATTGCAATTTTCCTGTTTTTTTTTTTTTTGTCCAGTAATATATTGGTTTTTTTTCATTTGTAACAGATGTTTTTCCTTAGCCACTGAATGGTCATTTTTTTCAAAGTTATCTTCTTCCTTTCTTATCTTTCCAATCAGCCATTTAATTGGTTCTTCCCACAGGGCCTAAAACTTTCTTGAATTTCCTATCTTTGTTTTCAACTGCAATTAATTTCACTTAAAAAATTTCTATCAGGTCTAATTAGCTGTTTTAAACTACAAGTTAGATATAAAGAATTTCCATTTCTGAAGTTCCTATTTTCAACCTGTTGTAAAGAGTAAAAATCCATTTAAAATGTTTGAAGAGCATATTACAATCCTGTACCTATATTACTGAGTGCTAGATGAAAACACATCTTCAAATGGATTTAAACGCATAGAAAAACATACCTCAAAACTGCCTTAAATGGGCCAGAACGTAGCTTGCTTATATGGGATTTCTTAAAAGTTCAAGTTAAAAGTTAAAATGCACATAAATTATATATTTAAACATCCTCAAATTAGTAAAGTGATGTTTTCTATACAAAGTATGTTGTAAAAACATCTTTCTGGCTTGGATATTTGTCCGTAAATTTCTACTGAGAAAGCAGACTCATAAAGAATAAAAATACATTTTACCCAATCCACAGGCTATACAATGGACTCATGATTTATTTTGTTCTTGATGCATTTCTTGTCTTTGATTTTCTGACTGATCTACTGCAAATGCCTTATGTCATTTTGTTCCTTCGTCACGTCATGTTAGGAGTCAGGTAGCATAACCCAACATGACTGATTCAATTGAAAACTTCAAAAAGATAATATTATCGAAAAGTGTGGTTAAAGCAATTGTGCTTTGGTTTAGAAAACTATTCAGCCACAGTGCTTCGTGCTTCCTTTTGTTTACTCAATCCACATAACAACTCCGTGGTGTTGTGGGATGATTTTTGCATTCAGCTATCACATTGTAGGCTCATGATTTGAACAGGCTGGAATGAGAAACATGAGAAAATTGCATTACTGTTCTGAAACCTGTATCACTTTTTCTCCCAACGGTCTGTGCGCTATTTATTCCCTAATATAAAACACCTTATACATAGATACCCACAGAGGAAATCATGTTTCAGCCATATATAAATATTACTGTTAGGAAATTTTTAGATTAATTGATTCAGTTATTTATCACATATTCTGTAAATATGTGGTTTGGATTAGGAAAAGAATTCTATTAACATTAATATTTTTCCCCGAAATTTCATATTTTCTAGCTGAGGGATGTAAGTATTTAAAAGCTGTATATCAGAACTGCATAGACATTTGTGTCATTGTAGCAATTGAAAATACAGTGACAAAGTTAATTTGTTATATATGTAACAATACATGACTAGATAGCCATTGCTGAATCACTTGTCAGAAACAAAATTAGTCCTGGGAAGCAGAGGCAAGACTGGTAATCCCTAAAAGTCTTGCTAGCAACTGAAGCCCAGCCTTCAATGCCACTGATGTAATTCCCAGTTCAACTACTGTTTATCCTTGCTGCCTAAGGATTTAAACAGTTTAAGGACATAACAAATTTGTTTGAGTACATTCCAGCCTACTGTTAAGATCAAAATGTCCTGACAACCACATTTTAAACCTGAACACTTCTGTTTGGGGATACATAGAGTGTGAGTATGCTTACAATAGACTCTGCTCTCTCCTTTAAACCTAATAGCCAGATCTTAGAGCACTACCAGGGTGGCAAGAGCTCCCACATCTCTATGATTTATGAAACAGATACAAGCTTGTATGTCTTAACCTTCCGGTGCCTAATGCACTAAAGCAATGCATTTTTTTGCCGTAGGTCTTCCTCTGGCTAATGCAGTTGTATTTGTAACAATGTGTTTCAGTACAGACTTGATCACAGAGTGAGAATTTTTTTTGTGGCTACTTGGTAGGTGCACCACCTGAGACACCCAGGGTACAGTGATTTTCTATGGGCTGTTACTGTTTTTTCCACGATTTTTACCTCACAGGCAGCGAGTCTTCTTCGTGCCTGACATATAGGCTAACATGAGCATTCCCATAACTCAGGATTCCTAATCCTCCCTGAGAATTTAGGCCCACATTTACAAAGTATTTAGACTTTATAATTTTGAATGTTTTAGCACTGTCTCTAGGAAAGGAATTCACAAACGTGAACTAATTGTTTTCATTTCCTAAGCAACGCAGGGGAAAATTCACCATTTATAAAGCCTCATTTCCTAGGATTGAACAGTTTGGGTATGGCAATGCTTAGGCCAGCCAAGAGTGCCTGACAGACTTTCTTTACCTCTTGAACCTGTGATAAATGGTTGTATGAACTTGAGATTTCAGCCTCAACCTCTTTCCTGGGTAGAGGTGCTTGTGGCAGGCTGAGCAGGAAGCTGGCCGTAGCACTCCTCTTTGCACTTGCTCCCAGGTCAGGGGCATGTTGACTTGCTTCCTCTCCATGAGAGAGTTCAAACCCATATTTCCCTACCTCCCTGGATTGCATGCTGATCAGTGCCGGGCTCTTCCTCTAAGCTATTGAACTACCAGTGGTTATGGCAATATTCTGAGATGCAGAAAACAGTGAATTCTTATGCTGAGGAAGATGTGCCCATGTCTTCTGTATTCTTGGCAGCATCTCAAATCAACATGAAGCTAATGTAAAAAGCAAACTATTTCCTGTTGTATTAGACTGGTGCTCAATCTTGGGCTGTAGGAATTTAGAGTTTTCCACCGTCTATTAGGGTGATTGTTTTCCCACAGAATATAGGTACTTTAATTGCATCAAAGCAAAACACTGTAAGTCTTTCCAGTTACAAACACTTCAATACTATTGCTGTCACTCTCTGTCAGCACTAAGGGCAGCTGGCAGTATTAAATTCTTTTCTCCTTCAAAACAAGGGAACTGCCTCAAAATGCCATATAGTGAATGGACCTCTTCCTGGTCTATGTTAATCTTCAAGCCACACCAATGAATTATCTGGAAAAATACATGGCATAGGACACCACCAAGTCTGGAACTGAGGTATAAATCTAAACGTTCAGACAAATTGGGTCTGAACGCTCATATATGCTCTCAGGTGCTGCCTGATTCACCACTTTCTCCAGGCATCATCCTTGTAAATCTGAGATATGTTTTAGAGCCAGAAGCAGGCAAGATAGAGGAGGAACAGAAAGTGACAATGGAGCAGCACTACAGGACAGAATAAAATCAGATCTCCTGAGTTACTGGCAGTGTTCTAAAACAAATGGTATGCTCTTCATGACTATCAGTCAATGGCTGAGTGAAATTACCAGGATTATACAGCAATTTGAGATAAAACATTGGGATAATCGGGTGCACAACAGTATTCACATTGATGATACCCAACACCACTGTAAACGTACATCCTTTTAAAACGACAAAGCTATTTTAGTTTGTGATGGAAGAAGTATTATATATTGGTTATAAATTATCCCTGATTATCTAAGTGGGAAGTCTATGCAATAAGAGACTAAAATAATCATAGTTAGTTCTTCAATGCCTTTAAATATGAGGCTGTCTAAAATTAGTACTTCAAAGAGTATGATCATAATTAAATATTTTTCTTCAGACAAATAGGAATAGAATAGAAAGTATTAAAGCAGGAATATATATGTATATATTAATGTGTATTAATATAGTGACGCTTGTGATGCTAATGCCTCATGTGATCAAAACTTAAAGTGACTTCCAGCAGTTTAAAAGTACTGCATTAATAGCTTTCTATATTACTTGCAGCAAGTGCAATTGCGGAAAACAAATTAAAACCCTGTAGCCAAGACTTGCCTATGCAGCATTTAGTAGATGCAGGACATTTAGTAATTTCTCTATTAAAAGATTTACTTGGCACTTCAATATATCTGGAATTGTGTTGTAGCATTGAAACCAAGGTGGAGTGTTGGGTTCGTGCCTGGGGATGGGGTGTAGGGTTGATAGCAGAGGAGGGGGGGCTACTGGCCTGGCTCTTGTAAGATGCTTTGAGAAGCTCCCCTGGCTCCAAGCCAGACTCACCTCTGGTCAAGGCCGGGCTAATCAGCACCTCTGCAATAAACATATTTAAGAGGGGAAATATGTTGGGAAACTTCCTTGGATTTTGGGAGCTCTTTTGTTTTGGAGAGAGGAAGGACAAGAGAGGGACAACCATGTGAGCACTGAGGTCAGTGAGGAAGGAGTGGGGGAGGCATGCTGGAGTAGCCATTCCCCTTTGGCCCATGGTGAGATGGCAGGCTGAGCCCTTGAAGACCTTAGAGATCAGTGGTGGAGAAGATTCCCATCTGCATCCTATGGAGGACACCACGCTGGAGCAGGAGACCAGTCCTGAAAAAAGCTGTGACTCTGAGGGAGACCTGCGCTGGAACTATCTGCTGCTGAGAGAACCACAGCCCGTGGAAGAGATCCATGCTAACTGGAGAAGTTTGTGGAGGACTGTCTCTCATGGGAGGGGTATCATACTGGTACAGGAAAGGACAGTGAGGAGTTTTCCCCCTAAGGAGAAAGGAGTGGCAGGAACAACATGGAAGAGACTGGGACTGACAGCAAGCCCCATTCTCTGGCCCCCTGCACGATGTGGGGAAGGAAGTAGGAGAGCTGGGCCCAGAAAGAAGGTAGTCGTGGCGGAAAGATGTATTTATTTAAGACTGGGTTGTATTTCTCAATATGTCCTACTCAGATTCTGTTAGTAAATTGGTGGTAGTTTTGTTTAAATTAAATTGATTTTGTTTCTTCAAAACGAGCCTGTTCTATTGCTTGTGACCATAATTGGTAAGTGAGCCCCCTCCCTGTCCTTTGTCTCAACCCTCAAATCTTTTGTTGCATCTTCTCCTCCCCTTCCCACCAGAGGGGTTAGGAGTGAGCAAGTGACTGTGTGGTGCTTTGTTACTGGCCGGGTGGGCTCAAACTGTGACACATGGTAGTAAGACTGTTTTGCAATAACCTGTTTCTTCTACTACAGGATATACTAGCTGAAGCAAAAGAAATAAAAAGTAAATAGGTGTTATAAAGTAGTTTGGAATGACCAGAACAGAATTTATTTTAGTTAAAGTTTCTTGGCTAAGGTGAAAAAATAATGAGATCAATTACTGTCAAGTATCATGACCATTGTAAAGCCTATGAAATCCAATGTTGATTTTTAACCTTACACCTTTAAATCAATTTAATCTTCTAAATGCTAACGTGGGGCCTGACCTTCCTACTGACCTCAGTGAGTTTCAGAGACTGTAAAATGAATTTACAGATTTACATTTGATTGATTCTGAGATATCTTTATGTTGGTTTAAGTATATTGGTGCCACTCATCTGGTAATAGTGCAGCAAGAGTAGAGGATATAGAGAATGACTACATTTTTTGAGTTCTGAAAAGGTGACTTACTGCTAATCAAGTCAGGCTTGACATAATTCCTGCTATTTTCTCTGCTATTGATGACCAGACTGGAGTAAGAAAAGATGGGGAACAGTTAGCTTTTCACTTATTTCAATTACTTCTTGAGTCTAATCAGGTGGTAAAACTCTTTCTGGTTTTACTTCAGCAGAAAACACGTAGAAAATGTTCTCTGGTAAAATCAAGAAAGCATTGTTACAAGGTAAAAATCTTACTCACTATATGTTTTCCTCATGTTGCTCTGAATAATATGTTTGGAAGACATTACAAATATTTCCTTGACTGATAAACCAAAACCACTCCTCTTAGCTGCTTTTCATAATCCAAATAAATTGATTTACATAGTAAATAAATTAGCTCTTTGGCAATATGTTTTTCAATTGTTAAAACATCAATTAATAAACACATATATCTCTTCAGGTTACAGAACCTGAACCAATATAACATAAAAATTCTTAGAGGCCTTTTCAGAATGTTGTTGTCAGAGAGTCTAGCAACATTTTAGTCCAACAAATTGAAAATCTCACAGGGCTTTATTAGTGGCTAAACACCAGAACAAGTTGCCCAGAGAGGTGGAGAAATGTCCATCCTTGCAGATGTTCAAGTCTTTACTAGAAACAGCACTGAGCAACCTGATCTAGTCAGATCTTTTTTGAGCATGGAGTAGTATTAAATGGTCCCTTACGAATTAAATTATGGGTTTTTTTTTATGGTTCTGACATAAGCCTAAAGATCTAGAACAGAATTGCAAAGTATGAAGTACAAGAAGAACTTTTGCAGGATTGGGGAGGGATTTGAGAGGAAACACGTCCTATATGTCAAAGAAAATTCTAGGGACGCTGCACACCATGTTATGCTACTTAAGTCAGTCCAGAAGTCCAAATAAGAAAGCCTTGTGGACTGTGATTGAGTTAAACTTCAGCTTAGTTTAGTCTGTTATACAGGTATTATTCTTCTGTAGCATTTCTCATTAAAACAGACTTTTTTCCTGTTTTAGTATAAATGGCTATGTGGAATCGCATCATCGAGGTATTAGTTACAGTCTAATACCTCTTTTTTTTTTTATTTTTTCCTAATAGCATGGTCGTGTTCCCAAAAAAGTAAGTAATTAATTAAAGATTCCCTAATTTATTCCTTTCTCTGCCTTATAGATTTTTAAAATTTAGTTGGTTTGGTGGATGGATGTCATGCACCACACAGTAACACTTGCTGAACTGCTAGTAGTTATTTCTTAATGGAATAATACTGAATAAGGAACACAGTTTCATGATCAGAGTTAAAAGTGTCTGAGGGACAGTCTCAAAGTAATGCCTCCTGTTTATTGTCATGGAAACTACAACAGATGCAAAGAGCATAATAACACTATTTGATCGGCAAATTCTCATCTACAAAGCACTGTTTTTCAACACAGCCACCCCCACAAGCTGTGCATTTTCCCCAGTGATGAAGAGCCTGTGTACTATGCTCATAAAAACCTGCACCACTGGATGAGACCCACTGTCACTGACACCACTGCTGGAACGTGCCACCCACTGCCTCACTGCGCGAGATCCACTGTTTGGTCTTTGTAAACGTTCAGCAAGCATCAATGAATGTTGATGGGTGCAATTTTTTCCACATGGAGGAATTCAGTTAAACATCTTTGCTTCATAAGCATTCCCATGTCAAACACCAATTCGTCAGGCTGCCTCCCTGCTGCTGTCTGCTGCACGGGAACAAAATTTAACAGAATATTGGCAGGAAGGTTGAACCTCTACTGCCGTATCACCAACATCCACCTCTGACATCATGGGGCAGCATCATAAAATAGGAGGCATTACTTTTGGAGCAGCCCTCATAAAAAGTGTTTTTTTAAACTGAGACAGGTTTCTTTGAGTTGGGTCATCCAGAGCAATGACCTGTCATGAATAGTTCAGTGTGATATTTTGGCACCACAGACTGATAAGTAATACCAGAGGAGCCAGTCTGCTGGGGAGTGGGACTGCTGTGTGAACACAGGAGGGTTTCCGAAACTAAATGCTGCTCCCAATTTGTTCCTTCCTGCTATTCATAGAATGATTTTGTGAGACTATGTAACACGACTCACTAAGCCCTTCCTGAGACTCTGGAAAGTTCTCACCTTCTGAAGCTTAAAAAACAAAGCCAAACAAACTGAACCACTATACCTTCTTAAAAACAGCCAGTCTTTTCTTAAGCCTTCTAGTTAATTAAAAAGACTTACTAATCAGTCATTCTTCTGACTTTAAAAACTTCTGTCCGAGTTTCTAGTAATTAAAGCATTGAAGTAAGAGAACAGTTTTCTAAGCTTTTCTTGCTTCTCTTTGCTTTCAAGTTTTTTTCACAGATATAGTAGGAAGCTGTCCACAAAACTGATATGACAGAGGAATAAGAAGTATTTAAGAAAAATAATACAATTTCTTAACTGTGAGATGGAAGGTTTTTCAAAGTACCAGACAGTGCAAAAGGAACAAGGCGTCATTTCTTGACCAGAGCAGCTATACTATTGAACTTCCTAGATGAATTTTAAGGACAGCTGAGACCACAGTCTTTTAAGGAAAAATAACACTCCAGGGAGCAGCACTAATCGTTCCTCATATTGGCTAAAGACTTCAACACAGTGTGTGGGCAGACAGTAATTGCTCAGAAAATTTTGAAAGTGTGATAGATTCCTGGATCTGAGTTATGGTCCTATGGAATTACTGAACATTTCATTACAGTTTCAAACAGCATGTATTTAGGAACTTTCCTGCAAGACCTTCATCAGTGCAGGCTTCCTCTGTTTTTTTCTATCTCATGATTTCCATCTCTAATGAAGTAGAACTCTGGCAACAATGGCAAAACCTGTGAATTACACAGCGTTTGGAGCATTATAGAACATATATTTTTGTAAAAGAAGGAAGTTGACGTAATCACCTGTTCAGCTCTATTAAACTTCTATTTTTCATGCACCTTAACTTACCAAAGACTTTGTTGCTAAAAATACAGCTAATGCCAATTGCCATGGTTTCATGGAAATGAGGTATTTTCAAAGAAATGTGTTACTTTTTAAAATAAAATTGTAAGTCCACTTACTAAAGGTTGCTAGGCTGACAGTGCATATTTCAATTCTTTTTTACATGATATTTTGATTTGAGAGCTTGCATTGTAGAAAATGAAGTAAGTACACAAAGAACAGAAAAAATGATTCTGACAGATCTCATAAAGTAATGGTAAATGGCTAGACATTCTGTAGTGGGACTCATTTCTAGAAGATCTTTCTTGGTCTGATTCTGTTTAAAATCCGTATCAACAGTTTTGTAGGGCCACAAAAATAAAACAAAGACTAGAAAACAAGTCTCACAATTTAAGGAATTCAATCTACTGAATTTATTAAAGAGAAAACTGAGACATGATTTGACTGATAGTTATATATACTCACAGTTAGAAGGAAGATCTGAGAGACAGGAACTTTTCAGCCTTGCAGGAGAAAAATAATAGGATCCAGTGAATGAATACTGGACTTAGACAAATGCAGCCTTGGAAGTAATTAATGTGGTGTTATTAAAGATTAGAACAGCTACTATGAGAAAATCTGAAAGCCTATGTACGTAGGAGGTGAGACCAGATGATCACAGTGGGACATTATGGACTTGAAATCTACGCAGGTGTATGTTTTCGGCTGAAATGCAACATAAAAATTGCTGATTTCAGAATATGCTACAAATGGTATATCAGTTTTTTCTATGTGAAAATGACAATAAGTATTTCTTGATAGCAATGCTTATTTGAGATTAAAGAGAGACAGTTATGTAATATCCTAGGATTGGCTTTGTCTATCAAATATCAAATTTGCAATATTTGTGAATATTTCTAAAACGTTTCCTATCCACTTCCTTTTAGAGGTTCCATATCAGTAGTACTGACATTTTTATGCTTCAGGTTATGAATTGTCTTCTGATTTTATTTCTGAGATGAGGTAGCTTAGCTACATCATCTGGTTTGCATTATAATGGCTTTCAAAGCTTCGGAAATGAAGCAGAACTTTAATTCTTCCTTCTTCTTCCTTCTAAATAGGAAGTGAGGTGCATGGCACAAACCATGGATATAGCCTTGCCTTCCATCTAAAAAAAAAGCCTTCAAAGTATCAGTTGAAATGGCATAGTCACTCAGTTACACCTTGTTCTTTCTCCAAGGACATTTGTCTTTCAATCTCCTGGCATGTAAGTACATGTCTTCAACTGGGTGGTGTAAGAGTGAGAGATACATCACAGTCTTCTCTGAAACTCTCCCCAGAACGCATTACGGCGGACCAGTTATTTTTAAAATTGTGGTCTTTCCCATTACCTAGCATAGATCCCTGAGGGGGATCCATCTTCTAAGCAGATCGTCTTCTGAGCACACACTTATTTTTCTCTTTTTTCTGTTCGTCTCCAGGATCCAGGTTCTTCTCCTGAGCTTACACCCTTTGAACACCCTGAACAATGAACTTCAACTGGCTTGGCTCTGAGCTGATTTAATGCATGGCATCTGCAAGAGTTTTCTTTATTTTTCTTTGTTTTGGAAAACTTATAAGCTTTCTGAAACATCAAGAATACGTAACAGAAAACACATGGCATTTCCAAAACCAGTGGGCCCTGCAATCTAAGTTTCTCTGCTGTGCATGCTGCCTGTACAGGCAGGGACATACAATGTATTCCAGCTCAGTGCTGTACAACCTTTACACTTTGAAGGAAGTTTTGGATTTTATTTTTTTGGGTTGAAAAAGCAAAAGCAACACTGCAGAATAAAACATCCTTTTTATAGCTGTAATCCACTTAGAAGAAAAGACTAATTACCTAAAAAAAAAAATCTCTCTAGAAAATAGACAAGACAAAGCAAAACAGAAGCACATTAGCTCCTCAGTTTTCAAACTTAAAAAGGAAAATGCAGAGGCATATTTGGATTCTCAGGAGACTGTTGTCAGTAGATATTTCATATAAGGACTTTTAACTAGGAACTTTTAATGAAGATGCTGCTCTGCTCTCTGCTGATAATTTCTTAGCTACTTACATTGCATAGAATATGCAAAAGATAGTGTAAAGATAGGGACAAACTGTTGTTGCAGTAAATACAGTTGAGATGTGTGGAAAATACATTTCTACAACCATAATATTTGAATAATTCCTTTGGAGACTGCCAGAGAGGGGCTGGAACAGGGGAACTTTCTGTAAGTTCACTGGGACTGGTACGTCAGATTCATGAACTTTGCAGTGAGGACAGTACTGGAAAGAGCTGTTTATTTGCATCTGAATTTACAATGACAAACAAGCATTAAGATGGACAGCCTGCTGCGTATAAAGACCTGTTTTCACAGTGCAACATTACTTTTTTCTGAGATGTTAACCCTTTCTTTGGGGGTAAAAAAAATTTAGTTGCTGATGAATTTGCTTATTCCTGAGCGTTCCCTAAGTATCGGAAAGCAGTTTTCCTTCTCGTATGATCCAAATCTACACCCTTCATCGACAAATATTTCAATGCATTGCTGTTTTTACAAAAGCACAGGATTTGCAAAGGTTGGCAGAAAGCATTACATTTGGGAGAACTAAACATCCCTCTACTATGTAGTTCAGGAAACAATCTGCCCTTCTCTACTTCTTCCCTGAACTGCTGCAAGTCTGACTCCCTCAGGTAGGTTTTATGAGCTGACCTTTGGACAAATACCATAGATCCCTCCATACAAAAGTAGCAGGCCAATATCATCCTTCATCACAGAGAAGAATTGAATGTAGACAGAATTAGAAGGATGTAGGGAGGGAATGAACACTGGACACTAGCACTTCTTGACTGGGAATTACAGCCTGTGCAGCGACGTTCCTGTACAAGATCTGATGTGGCTTGGAGTGTGTAACCATGAGACCACGGCACCATGCATTTCCTAAGATATTGTGGTTATGTGGCTCGTGTGGCGAAGAAATACCTATGAATACATAAAATTCAGCTTTAAAAAAGAAAAAACCCTCCCTTTTATTTGGAAAAATATTCTGTGGTGAGCTGGAAATATCCACCAAAACCACATGAACATCTGTAATTCAACTTTAAAAACTTTTTTTTAAAAATGTGTTTCCTATAGATGTGTAAACTGCTGTTTACACAAATGAGAACAGAGTATTGTTGAGAATATCATGCACAAGTATTTTATTAACTTGGAATCATTGTGATGTAGTCCACTTCTGGATGTTATATTGCAGTTCAGCTCTAGTACTCTCAGAGGGTTTGTTTATGCAAAAGGATAGACATTCTCTCATCCTGGTGCTTTTCAAAGGAGTTAAGAGTACTTAGAACTTTCCAGGACCAAGTGATTTAGAAACACTCCAGGTCTCATCATGTTTTGTCTTATTGTATATGGCATTCATTTTTATAGCTGTAGAATTGACTGTTCTAAAATATAATTAATCTCTTCCCAGTGTTTCCTAGCTACATCAGAAAGATAAGCACCATAGAGAGAGAATATTTTTTTAGATAGAAACTGTAATAACACAGAAATAAATGGATATAAATTCCCTTAATAGATGTAGGTTGGACATTAAAAGAAAGTCATGGAAGCATAGAGGGTATGGTGCAACTAAGAAAGATAGGATGTAATAAAAGAAGTAACTCATTTTTAGATGAAACTTTCATCTTTATAAAACTTATTATAATCTATAGGTAGTTATAATAACTGGAACTGGAGTCAGTGACCCAGAAATTTCCTTGCCTGGGTCCTTTTCAGTCTCACAGAAATTTCTGAAACATTCCTAAGGGAAACAGTCTTACTGTGTTGCAAGTAGTGTTGTTTATGTCAATGAAAAAATGATAAATCAGTTTTGTTTAAAGATAAATCTTTTCCTTGTTACATTCATGAACTGATTCCTCCTCAAAACTGTATTAAATGTGTTGCTAGGTATACAGCCATTCGTTTACCTATTATATTGAATGGTATCATAGCTGTATTGCAAGCTTAACTGGAAGTGAAATAAAAATGGTAGAATTTTCACTGACTTTGGTGGGCTCTTCTTTTGTTACTAAGAAACTTGATAGCCTGTAAGCATGTGCCATCTGTACCCTTCACACAGCTTGCACCTCAGAGAGTATTTAAATGCAGAATAGTTTATTTCTTCAAATTTTAGAAGGCCACTGTAACCTTACAGGGCCTCTAAGGATTGCCTTGAAAGTGAAAAACTGGCTCTAAAATGACTAGCAGGTGCAAGATGAATTCTATTAACTGTGATTTGTAATGAAGCCTATATGACTAATACTTCTTTGATACCTTGTACTGTCGAAGTCAGATGTCAGATTGGCTGACTGGACTAAAAAATTCTCAGAGAAATTGAGATAGTATTTACCCGCCAGTGTCAGCTTTCATGATACTGCTTTTATTGTTTTTTTCCAATGTTTACCAAGCTGCTAGACTGAATGCGGAACTGATTTTAATTTTCTCCATCTGTGTGACTGCAGTTTAATCTTACAGCTTCTCCTCTAAAACATGGTATGTTCAAGAAGGATGGACTAGAAGCCAACAAAAAGGAGAAACGACAGGAAAGAATGGCAGAACATGACCCCTCCCCCACCACAATGTCATATTCTTAGTTCCCCAGAAATGATCATAAGGAAAATTATGTTGGAAGGGAAGGTGCTCCAAACGTGTTGGCCACTGCCCAACAACAAGCAGCCTGACACCAATTCCATGGAATATACGCTGTAGAACTTCAAGATTTTTGCCAGAATGATGCATCCTACACAACTGCAATGGTGAAGTTCAATATATGTAACTCTCAGAATGACCCAAACATATTGAAAAATTTTACTTGCTCAGAAATGATAAAATAAAAATAATTTAAAATTTATTATTATATGCTGGTGGTAAAGAAAATGCTTCCCAAGAATAATTCAGATATAAATTTTAACAACCTTCATTACAAGAGAATTTTGAATAACTGCACCCTTATTCAAATTTGTATTCAATTTCTGCTGTTCCTTCTAGTTTATGCAGTCTACCAAAATTCTGTCATTAATACTGGTGACATTTCAGCTCATGCTTAAAGGAACATGAAATGTTGAAGATCATAAAGTTTCCTTGCCTTTGTATGATTAGATATGTTTCTTAATTTTATTGATTTAATATAGTATTTCACATACAAATGATATCCTGCTTATATATTTAAATCACTTATTCAAAATAGACTATTTCTAAAGTATAAGCAATGAATGTTGCATAGCCTGGCAATCACAAATGAAGCATTTTGCTATGAGTTTCTGCTACTAGATATTGTAAATCTGATTAATTGCAGGTTAAGCTAGATGATATCCTTAGGTTGAATAATTTGATTTAGGAGTGCTAAAGCTACTGTTTTTATTTCTCTATTTTTCTTACTCCTTTTCATGTCTTGTGTGAGATGGAATGTGGCAGTGAAAAAAATGTAGATCATGGGAAAAAAGCTGTAGTACAAGAATTTATGCATAGAGGGAACTTCTTTGTTTCTTCAAAACTACTTTGTTACTTTCCATTTCTTCTTATGGAAATAATAATTTTTTTAAATAGGTTACCAGGTTTGTGGAACAATTTTTCTTTTCCCACATATTTGCTTTGATTTTCACTGAGCACCTCCCCCAGGTGTAGGATGGAGTTATAGAGCAAAATCAAAAATATATGTCAGCAGTGTGAGAAAAGGGTCTTTACCTTTCAGCCAGTAACATTCTGGTTGAAATATTCCCTAGGCTGTCTAGGACACTTGAACCTTGGTTTTCAGTGTACAGAAGCATAATCTTTATTAACAGCTGATCTCATTAGATCTAATCTACTGTATCAAAAGGGTCAAACCGTCATGGATGTGGAAAATGAATGTAGCCAGGAATGTTAGGCATCATGATATGTAAACTCCTCTGTTGAAATGGACATGGCAGGGATTGGATCTTGCATCCGCTGCACGAACGTTTTAAAACTACTGGCTGTTTTGGATGGAGTACTTTTTTTTCCTTTTCCCATGAAAAAACAAAACCTAAAAATCTTGCTGCACTGTTAGCATGGAATGAATACTAGTTCTAGATATCTTGAAATTTCATTTTATGTATGAAGAAAACTGTTACCCAATCAGCTGTAGAAGACCAAATGTATGAACAAAAGCAATCTCTCCAAGGGAATTGCATTGCAAAATGTCAAGCAGAATTTTTCAGAACTTTGGGTATGTAAGGTTGGTATGAACATGCGTAAAACAAAATATAGAAGCATGTCTGAAACTCCGTTTGATTGTTTGGCTGTTACCATAGTCGAAAAGTTTTCTTCAAAAAACTGACTGCAAAAGATCAAGGGTGAATAATGACAGGCATTTGGGGACTTAACAATATTTTATGTATGGACCTTTCCTCAGGCCAGCTTCTTAAATGTCTCTTTAAAAAGCTACGCAGGCTGCCAGAGGTCTTTCTAACTCCTCAGCGTAAGCTACAGGCAGATGACAGAAGAAATCACCGCTGGACAAAAATGACTGCCTCTGTTCACAGTAAACTCTTATATTTAGAACAAATTTTTTCAAGATGGTTAAGAATGAAGACAAATCAATTTTCATTTACTAGCAAATGGGAAAACTGGTAAAAATAATCTAAGCAGTTTAAAAGCACTGAGAATATAAAAAAGAAAAAATTTGGTTTTGAGAGTAATGTTACTTAAAGAAATTATAAAATTAGAGGAAAATTTGAAGCAAAATACAAACATCTCTAAATCAGAAAATAAAAATATTAAATATGGCTAATCTGAATTTTTAACCATTTCAAATATATTGATTTAATACATGGATATTGAGGAATCCACCTTTTTCAGTGAATTTTCTTTTCTGAAGAAGTTATTACAGTGAAGTTCTTGTATCATTAAGCATAGAAACATCTGAGGTTGCTTTGCACAGGTGAATTCTGATTTAGAGCAATGTTACAAGTACTTGTGCAAACACAGAAATGACTACGTGGGGTCTTATTACTCTGTTTTGCAATAACCAGGGATGCAAAGTTAGGAATCTGGCTTTGATTTCATGTCTGGATTTCCTGTTAATATCTAAAATTGAAAAATTGTGATAAATAATTCTGTATCTTCTATGTTAAAGATAAATAATTTGTATTCAAAAATCTGAATTTACTGCATCAGACAAATTAACCTGTTATAATGAAGGGTCCTCAAGCTGCTTAACACTTGAAACTAGGAAGAAGAAAAATCTGGCATGGGGAGACATCACATGATTTTTACAGTATGGAAACTTTTTGAGGAAAACATTTTACTTTTCAGCATTATTAGCTTAGGATATTACTTTTGTTTAAGACAGAAAAGAATAATTTTCAAACACACTGTTTCTCATCATAAAGGAGCCTATTTCTTTCGCCTAGGGCTTACAGATGCTCAGCATAAGTTGCAGGGCCTCATGATCTTGCAAGAAGACATGGACATGTGTCAGCTCTTACTTCTGCAGTTTTGCAATGTAGGAAAGTGGCCTAAAGCTCTGTTTGGATGATTAACATTCAGCAGCCCTTTCAGCATGATACTACCACGACTATTGACAGCCTGAAAGACTGAAAGGAGACTTCATTTAGATCTACAGTTGAAGCATTGCAAAAATGTATCTTTCCTGGCAACTTGGTTTCTGATTCCTGACAAGGAACACGGAAACAAAAGATGGCCTCTTCCACCAATTAATTTGTTGATTTTAACGCATGGAATTCCACCTGCTTGATAAAGGGATTATGCTTTTTTATTATTGCCTGGGATGATGACAGCTGATCATTTGCTTTCAAGTCACGACAGCAAAAGAAAAAAAACCCCTCTAATATTCTTTAGCTCATTTCTTTTTGGAAAGATTATAGTTGTAATGCACTGTTCCTCTTTTTATGATTCAGTAAAGAGAATGCAAAAATTGGAGTAAATTATTTTTAGTGTTATTTAAAAGAATAATGGACAAAGAAAATATTCAAATCTTTACAGTGCCCTGGATGACAGTAGGGTGGGTTTTTTTAAAATTGTGGGTTTTGATCCCCAGAACAGTGCTTACTTACAATGTATCAGTCAAAAAGACCATATTCTGCTTGTGCACAGCAATAAAACACATGATAAAAGATGGACGATAATGTTTATTACTGCTTCTGCTTCTTTTTAATTGCAGCTTAATGACCTTGGATTCAGAACTGAACTGAAACTCTTTTGATTTATCTCTAATTGCAATGAATTACTGATAAACCCAAACATGGCTGTATATTTTGCATTATTTTAATCACTTTTCCTTACATTTTACCTCTACTACTTTTTTAATTCAGAAAATTGCCTGATTTTCCATCTGACTTCAAACTTTCTAAATTCTATATTGTTGAGCAGATTTAACTTAGAACTCATATAAGAGTGTATCTGCCCAGAATTTCTGCTCTATATTGCAACTTACAATCACCTGAACTAATCTTCTGTGACTTGTGACCAGCTGGTTTTCAGTCTGTTGAAATTTTCTCATGTAACTGTGTTAGCGTTGGTAGTGTTGGTAACATTGTTTTTATACCATTTCTTCAGTAGGCTGCAAAGGAGTTATGGGAAACAGAAGCATGATTCTCTTGTCCATTGGTACATGTGTTTTTTGCTAGTTAGCACATGGAAGACTATATCAAAGTGATCCACATGTCCAGGAGAATTTATCTGCTTGATTTCATCTGTTTGTGGCATTAGTTATCATCATCTCTATTACCACCTTCCTATTCTGATTTTACAGAGGGGAATTCTTGCCCACATTCCTTTGACTGCTTTGAACCTGTCTCCCACCAAGCACCTTTCAGAAGTTGGAGAAACAATTTACTGTGAGTAGGACTTCCTGTAAATAAAAGCAAATTGTTCTCGTCTGACCCAGTCCGTGAGTCAAGGGAATTCTTGATCTTGTATAATCTCTTCTTTGTCTGATTCAGAGCAGGTACTTGTCTGCAAGCTCCACTTTTCCTCATGTACTCTCTGTGGGCCTGCTTCTATAGGAAGATGTGACAAATGTCAACACCTCAGGTTTCTGAGATTTCTGTCTGATCCCATGTAAACAATTTAGCCAACTGGCACACACAGTTTATCTCTGGTTTAGCACATGGGAAACCTTTTTTGAGTGTCTTGTTTTGAGACCTGGCAAAAACTGGAGTAAGAACTGTTCCTTCTAATTGTGCTTATAAAATCAGTCAATATATTGCTGGAATTCCTGGAGCCTTCCGTCAAAACTGTAAAGCTGTTCCTGGTGACAGATTGTGCCTCCTGTTCCACAGATCTATCTGTGCTGTAGTAAAATGATGCTTTATACTACTAACCCCAAATGACATTCCCAAGCCATCTTGTCTTCACCTCATATCACTGAATTCTCAATACCATGTGCTTTCATTGGCTAGTACACTCACAGTGTGCTCTAAGGCTTGTTGTCAGCCTGCTTGTGCCTGAAGGAAAGCCTAGAAGTGTCATTGCAAAGGTGCGGGCATTGTTTGGTTTGGTTTTTTTTTTTTCTGTGTGGATATGTTCCCCTCCTGCACATGTCAATGTTCTACAGGCAAATGTAAGGATACTCACACTTCATGTTAGTGCAGTTTCTAACTCTCTGAGAGTATGCTATTCAATGTAATTCTGGCTTTGCTACAGTCTTCTCATACTTAAGGACCTGGCTCCTAACCTGTGGTTTTCTCATTCTCTATAAAATTAGTGCTTTGATAAGACTTTTCCTCTCTGCATCGTTCTTTCTTAATTATCACAAAATTTCTCTCCCATGATGGAAAGCTGTTGCAACTTGGGCTGACGATCTTAAAATTTATTTCATCTATGTTAAAAATACAGAAGAAAAAAAAGAGATCGTGTCTGTTTTTCTTTATCCTTATTCTGCGTATGTTGGAATATTTCAAGGGTATGGAAGTCTACATGAGGATTCGGTCTGCATGATGGCTACTAAAAGATGTGGCAAGGGACAGAATGGTCCTTTACAAGAACATGTAAAATCACAATCAGTGAATTGTATTTTCCTGGATAAATCATGTAATACATTCTTGGCATTGATAATATTTGCAATGCTTTAATGTTTTGAGTTTGTAGGTTTTGAGAATCCTTGGTAGATTTTCTTAAAGTCTTGATCTTCTGTGGTAGCTGCAACAGCCTCTTCTTAGCAACCTTAATTTCTTCAGTGACTCAAGCCAGGCAGCTATAACTGTATTAACAGGGATTTTCAAGTGGGAATAAGAGAAGTCTTAACCTCAATTTTGTTAGTACACATCAATTTCTTCAAATAACATTTTATGTATTTTTAACTCTTTATACTTTCCCAACTTTATTAACTTGACTGAACACAAAATCCTCTTTAAAAATTCCTTTGTCAAAGTGTAATATTTCCTGAAAGACCATTGAATATTTTGTGTATATCTATAATATATCAATATTTGTATAAAAGACTTAACGAGTTCATTAAGCTGTAGACCTATTCGACCAGCTTTCATCATGCAAGAGTGACTGGTAGGTTTGATTTACATCATAGAAGTCTGAAACAGAATTTTTCACAATGTGAGAGACTGTGGACAAACTTAATTCCATTAGCCCTTGTCATCCTTGTATTTATGGTCATTAGGCACCTCTGGAAGACAGAGGAGCAGAAGCAGTGTTTTCCTCTGATCTCTAGTACTAAATTCTGTGCTGCCTTTTGATACTGTGGTTTCAGGCTTTTTATTCCAGTTTCATTAGTTGTCTGCTTATTCTCTTTTTCCTTACTGAGACCAAGCCTCTAGCATTTTCTCTTGACATATGCAGAATATAGTGGAGATCATGTTGGTTTTATAGCATTGCATGCTTGGTGACATTTATTCAACATGTCAGCCCCTCTTTTTCCTTTTCTAGCAAGTTTGGAAAGGGAATGGTACATACCCTTTGGGTTTTCAGTTTTCTGAGGCAGGACAGCACAACCTCTGCACAACACGTATTACTGCTTTCATATAGCAATTTACAGACACAAATTCACCTTCCCTCATTCACAGAGGTGTCATATTGTTTCTTCTTAACAAGATACAGAGATTTTGCTTTTTCCCTTCCTTTTGGATTCTGTCTAGCTCAAGAGCTTTGGGTAAGGGAGAGAAACAAATCAAACCACAGGCTTGGATAATGATGAGCTGATTACTGGTCTCAGCTGTCTATTTTCACATGTACCTGCTGGTATGGGAACTGATGCCTCTGTACCCTTCCCTCAAAGACTGCAGACAGAGCAGTATAGGCCTTGCCTAGAGCTATCTGTTCACAAAACCGAAGAAGTAGGTAGCTAGTCCAAAAGTGTGAGAGATTTAACCCAAGAAAATGGCGGTTGCTGTCCCAACATTTCTGTGCACTCTGAGTACTATCTTCTTCAGTCATTCAGTCTCCTGTCTGCCACACTGCCACTCATTCAAGAGGGCTTTTGTTCATTTTTTTAGCAGAATGACACCAAATATAGAAAGAGATTATATTTTCCTTGAGGAACAATAGCCTATATTTAGAACAGTATTTTTGTCTATCTCCATCTTAATTTTGAAAAAAGAAAACAACTCTCCCTCCCCCTCTCAGATGTTAGGATGAAACCAGGTCTTAGAAACAAACTATTCTGTCTTCTTGAAACTTGCCCAGGGAAATAGTAGCAGTTGATATCAAGACGTTTTCACTGATACTTTGAGCAGCACTTTTTTTTAAATTGGAGGTTAGGGGAACTATGGTGTGTATGCATAGCAAGCAGATATCTAATAAGAGTACCGTAGTGTTTTAAATACCTCACCTCTTTTCAGGGCTCCAGCACTGGTTGTCATGGAAACAGAGCTGAGAACCAGAAACTGGCAGCTGAAATTGCCTCATCTGCTAGTGACTCTGTCCATGTCTAGTCCTGCTTCCATGGAAACATGTCAGAGCAGTAAATGCAAGGTAACGGTTTCCAAAAGCTGCCTTAAAAATAACCCTGAGCTTACCGTTGTTTTGTGATCATCACCCCAACGGGCCTATCTATGTAGAGCTCTGGAATTCTTCGGTAGTTACAAGTTTTAAATAACTAAAGGGGGGAAAAAAGCATAAAACCCAAAGATCTGCCCTCTCCAATTTTCTTTACTGGCATAATATGTTTATGGGAGACAATCTGGTTAACAAACCTTGGCCTGTGTAGTTACATCAACAACTGTCTGTCAGAATGATCTTTGACTAATTAAGTGTCCTTGCTTGTAGTTGTTATGCTGAGCATTTTAGAAGCTGAGGAATGATTGGTATGGTTTAGTTGGTTAACTAAGCTTCATTAATGCTTTATTAGTACTCTGCCATACCACCTGAACCAGACTCCCTCACAAATTAAATCAGATTGCAGTAGTTTTAGATTTCAAAAGAACTAACTGCAAAACAGACCAGATAATTTTCTATGCTATTACCCCCCTTCTTTTCCTCGAAAATGGATTTCTACCGTCTTTACAAATTTCTAGACTTTTCAGCTGGCTCTAGTTCTGCTTTGCAGAAGTCTTGATATATTTAGAAGTCAGGAGGCTGACAGTGGCATTCTGAGAAAAGATGTTCAGTTTTGAAAGGGTGGAATGGGTTGCTGCATCTTCAGTTCAAATACCTGTTACCTTGTTGACCTTCTTTCACAGGTGTAACGATCTGTTTCAGACATGTGAGGGGCCATTTTTTATCCCCAACAAATCCCACTGTCCCAGCAAATCCTCTGTTTGCCGTGATTCTAGATGGCTGGAGAACTGCTAGAAGAATGTTAAATTATACTTGAATTGAGTAAATTTGTCAGCGTTGCTTTGCTGACGTTAATAATTTGTAAGACATAATGTGCTCCAGAATTCAGGTGCTTCTTCTAACTTGCCATTAATCCTGAGGAAACATTTGTGTCTCCATAGCCCTTGCTGAAAAAGATTATCAATAGAGAGTTTTTGTTAACAAAAAAAAAAAAAAATCCAGTTGCATAGTAGCTAAACTGGAGTTGCATAGTAGGAATAAGTAGCTGTGTATCAGAGCTTGTGATTATTGCCTAAGAGCCGTGCTTTTTGTGGTAGCAAAGATATTATATCCTGAAACCTGCATTCCTCATAATAAAAACAAAACCCCATTTGAAATGTCCAGTCATTTTATTCTAAAGTTTTCTGTGAAAAGTCACTATCTAAAACTTCTTAGGGGAGCACGGTCTACCACTGATTCATGCTTTGACTTTATACCTCTCTACCTGTCTGTCTGGTAGGTGTCAGATGAACTGTCGAATGTTTTGAAGCAGAGAATATAGAAAAGCAAGCTGTTTGCCTGCAGATTCCTCTGGGGCTTCCTGACCTACCAGAAAAGAGCACAGCATAATTCAGCTTTGGGTTGAGATGGTCAGAATGACCTCACATACATAGACAGTCAGACAGGGTACTATGCTCTGTGCCTTCCACCACTGATTAATTTTAACTCTCCTTTTAATTCTTAGCTGAAACAGACATTACCAATATTCTGAAATTCTGGAAGTGTAGCTCTGCCCCCATTGGTTGTAAACAAACTGCATTTCATTAAAAAAGGAAAAATTCAGAACGAAAATTAACAGAATTTATTTTTCTCTTTCTTATTTTTTTTTTCTTATTTGTTCTGTCTTTTGTTCCACATCAGCACTTTTATTTCAACTGGTCATTAAAATTACTGAAAACCATCATTTCTATTTCAATTCTTCTATTTTTTTTCCAGAAGTCTTTTTATTTGTATTTTTATTTTATTTATCAGTTTATTAATCAAATTCTTGAAAGAAATGTCAAAAATGGGTCTGTGCCCCAAACAGCTGAATAATACGTAGAAAATGAAACATCTGCACTGTTTGAAATAACTGTGACATTAACAATAGCATCTTTATAATATAATTGTCCCAGACTTAATATACCACTTTTATCATACACATACTGGTCATTGACATTTTTCATTAAATTTTAATCAGTACTTAGAACTTCCCTTATTTCAACTTCTGTTAATGAAAATTAGCTTTTTTATAGCTCTTACCATTTCTTTGAGTAAGTCTGCTTATAAGTTTATAACTTTAACTTCTACATAATCAAATTTTATGCAATTTCTGTGCACGCTTCTGTGTGTGTTCAGTAACTTTTCAACCCACTGAAAGGGAGAATAGGACTTTTTTACAAGGACATTATAAAACCATATTGAATTTTAGTAGGAGATTTGTAAGGAAACTGTATATGTACCTACTTCTCTGTTTTTCCTCTCCCTCTTGTAATTTCCTAAAATTCAGTTAGAGTCTTTCTCCACCATGCTTATCACATGCCATGATCATTCACAGGCATCTAAGGGATTCCTTTCATGCTGAAAGTCATATATATATATATATACAGTCCTGGATACAACCCCTGAGGTTTGTGCCATTCCACATGCCATGCTTAGACAAATTCTCCAATGACCCAATTACTTCTAAATTCAAATTTTGATGTATGTATTGAGAAGACAGAGGAAAATCATTGGAAAATGGGATGCAGAACAATGCACTCACAAGATACTAGGCACTTCCTCAAACTAAGAAGGTTGCTCAAGGATGTCAGATGAACACTGTGTAAAAAAATGAAGGTTAGATGTGTATTGATAGTAGAAAGGGCTTTTCCAGCATGAGGTGATGGAGCTCCTGGGAAGTTGTTGAATATGTAATGGAAGTTAAATAATGCACAGGACAGATCTTAATAGAAAGTGCTAGTTAGGTTGGAAATGAGATCACAAAAGATATCAGTCTCTTGCTTTCTTCTGTATGTTTCCTTCCACTGCCTCTTTTCCCTCAAGCTGTAATTTCTGAGAAGCTCCTCCCAAACATCATGTAATCACAAGGTGCTTAGTTGCAGAAGTCCTCTTCACTTGTCTTCACAAGCTGTTTTTGTGCTTGGGCAACAAATGTTGCTAGTCTGCTGAAACTGCCCAGCTAGAAAGATTTAAAATATAATGATTTGTTTTCAGATTTGGAGGTCCCTGTTTCTCTCCTTTGAGGAATACAAAAAAGCAGGTCAACAAACAGATGACTAATTTTTTTAAGCAGTTGGGAAATGGGTAAGAAACTTGTAGCTCAACCTCTCTTCTACCTTTTTCAAGAACATTTAAACTAGTACACTTCTCCATACTCAGAAAAAGTTACAGTCTCACAGACAACCCTAGGATAAAGCAAGTATAAATACAATAACAGAAATGGAAAGATTTGAGAGAGAGGCTGGTAGAATGCAGTTCAGTTAACAAAGCATGTGCCAATTTAAATCTACCTTATGTTGGTTCTCTCAGGCAAAGTGTCTGCGTGCATGGCAAAGACTGATGACCAGATCAGTCTGTCTGCTCAACAGAGGCTTAGATTCCCAGTTACGCAGAAGTTCTCCAAATACTATCACAGTTAAACCAAAATGCCCTCAGATGTAAAGAGACAAATATGGAATACTCTCCCAGTAGGAGATTGTATTTTCACGAAAATAGTGGTGCCTTTTTCCTTATGGAAACATGCAGTGTCTCAACTGCATGATCCTCACAGTTTTCATCTGTATTTTTCATTTTATTGACACGAAGATGCAGCTTTCTTAAGGTGTTGAGAAATTCTTGACACTGATGGGCCTGACAGAATCTGGCTCAACATGTCAATACAACTGTCATTGGGCAAATTAGTTGAACACTTTTTTAAAAAAGAAAATGTTATCGTTTCTGTTTTAAATTTTCAGTGTGAATATAACAATAAGTAATCAACCCACCTTCATATATTGGAAGCGCATTTCAAAATCTTCCTGTAGAAGTTTCTTGCCCTATTCAGATTTTAATATTGCAGATTTTTCTGACTGCACATGTTTACAAAACCAAAACATCGTCAACGGAATTTGTCTTTTGTTGCTTAATTACATTGAAATTAATATAGAGAAACTGGATATTGCATGAACGATAATAGCAATCAGAGTAGGATGCTATTAGGGAAGTTTCTTGGTGCCATTTATCCTGCTTCAAGCCATCTGGAGGCATCTGAATGTGCCATTGGAATAATTAAGAAATATCAAGAACAAAATAGTTTTAAATGAATTTTAATGACAAAACTAATTAAGGGACCATTCCCATAACACACAACAGTCACTGCATGTTACTGATGTGTCAGACTGAGATCACTTTTGAAGGATAACTGGCGTATTTTGCAAATTATTTTCTTAGGAGTAACTTCCTGGATTTTGATTTTGATTTTTTATTCTAGAACGTGTGTGTGTGTGTGCGTAGGGGGAGGTGCTTGTGATTGATGTGTCTGAAATGCATGCCATATTTGTTTTAACAGTATCTGGTATTTTTAAAGTTAAAAAGTTAAACCTCTTTCTCTTGCACTTGGGGATGGGGTGGTCTAAGTATTTCCTTTACTTAATTTTGACATTTAATAAATCTAGTCTGTAAAGTCATACCTGTTAATGGGAACTATGTGATAATTTCTAGCATGCGTTCCTTTATATGCAGCCAATGACACCTCTATTATGGGTTCTTCTAAACCATTCCTAGTGCCAGCTTGTCAAATAAAATATTGTCAAAATATGCAGTATGCTTTTATCAGCCTGTGGTAACTGCATAAGTGATAATAATGTTGATGTTTTCTTCAAAAGGAAATTATTATGCATAATGAAATTTGAGTGATTAACACTTATTAGCTGAGAACATACATGTAAGTCTTGATGCGTGTTTCCGTTTCTAAGCGTATTTGGTGTGTGCTTAGATAAAAACAAAAGTAATAATAAATTTTGTATGTTTCTTTTATCTTAATCTTATTCTTTGTATAGAAAAACTTCTATTGCAAAACTAGACTATAGTTAGTTTTCATGAGTGCTTTAAAATGTTGTAGCTGAATTAGCAATCATTTCATCTATCTTGGACACGAGATCAAAGAGCATCCTGTGTTGAAAAGCCTATCTGTACATCTGATAGCAACTCTTGCTGCAGAGCATTATGCCAACCAGCTGATTGTAACACCTTTGACTCTTTACTAGTAGCAAAATCGTAGCCCAGAAGATGACTCAGAAAGACTATATGTGATTATAATGTCTTAGGGATTATTAAAGAACTCAGCACTTGGTGGGAAGTTTGCAAGTTTGTGCTAGTAGAAGAGCTGGCATAGCCAGAGCAATGGCTGTACTGACTTTGTCTTAATGTAAGTGATGTCACTGGAAGTAGAAATAGTGACGTAATAGAAGGCAGAGGTATCATGATTAATGCAGACTATCAGGCACATTTGTTTTTATTTTGTTTGTTCTTCTTTGTATTTACATGTTAGAAGAACAAATCTAGGAGGACTTAAATCTTTTTCCATCTCGCACATTTGTTTGTATACTGAAAGATAGTAATGCTGCAACATGACTTTAAAGCAAAGGAGAGCTGAAGAGATCTCATCTATTTCAACATGAAAGCCAAGCTCCTACGCTTTTAGGCAGTTACCTCAATGCATGTTTGTCTTCCAATAATCTCGTATGTGCACTGTTTCTGTGAAATATATGTAAACTAAATCCATTGGACTCCGCTGTGTTTAGATGATTTAAACAACTAAATTGAAAATAGAATAATGTACATGAACAGTTTACTGTATGCTTATAAAGCTACCCTATACATTTATTTATGGCTTACTAATTGGTCTTTATAGCTGATGTGACAAGGATTTTGCAGAAAACACATGTGCTGCCTAATCTTACTGTGGCTTGAAAGCCATGTTTAAGATCAACCTACTCATCTGTTTGACTCTAATAATGAACCACTTATTTAAACAGCTTTTCACCTTATCTTACACACTAACAAACTATTTAGAAGTGTATCATTGATGTAAGATTTTATCATTTTACAATTATCCAGTTGCCATCAAATTCTATTTGTGTTAAGGTTCAGTGATAATTTGCATTTTAGGAAAGTGTGGTTGTATTTATTAATATTTTTTTTGTTAATTCAATAAACAATCAGCCTTTAAAAAAGGTTTTGTTTTTAAAACATGATCTTTTATTTTTGCATCTCAGATGAACCTACCAAGCATTACTTCTCATTTTAAGTCACTAGAAAAGCATAATATATATCTATGGAAAAAATACTCTATTCCTGAGAGCTGAAATAGAAAAAATAACTGTCAAAAAAGAACTTTATATCCCTAAAAGAAGAAACTTAAAATATTTTTTTTCAACAGGAACTGAAACTTTTTGCTTGTTTGTTTCATATATCAGACAGCTAGCGTATATGAATTTCCGATGCGATTCTGTAACCTCACTGCATTTAATACTTGCAGTTTGTCAGACTTCTTATATGTTCATTGGAGAAGGCCAGAATAAGCTATAAAACCCCTTCACTTGCCACCCACCATAATTTTTATTCAAATGTCCTCTGATCGAAGGAGTGGATATAAGCAACATAACTAGTTCTTGAAGCAAAACCTGATCTATTTACAGTTAGGAAGAGTTTTCAAGAAGCACGACCCCTTGTCTTTCCTGTCTCAATGAAGATCAGTATGGAAATTTTTTCCCTTGGCCTTACTAGGGATATCACTTAATGTCTCACATGCCATGAGTGATTAGTGCAACCTCGATTCTTTGGAGTGGATAGAGGCATAAACTCAGTGTCTTGTAGAGAAGTGAAATGCATCATCATGTAACTTCTGTATGAACACCAGCGTCAGTTTGGGATATCAGTGGCATTCAACTGTTTGCTGCTCTCCCTCTTTGGGCATTTGAAACAATCTTCACAGAAAATCCACATTACACTGAGTGAACTGCATGAAAGGCACACACAAAGCCTTAACTCAGTTTCAGCTGTAACTGGACACAGAAAACTAACGAGAAATAAATGGAACCTCAATCCACTTTAACATCAGCCATGACTGCCTGTGGTCTAATGTTTCTGTGTGATCAGATGGGTGCCAGGGAAGATCTAGGTCCAGCGTCTTCCGCCACATTTAATTTCTGGGCACTTTAACACTTTCTGACTGAAGAATATAGCAAGCTGAATGGAAGAATTGCTATTTCAATGACAAGAAGACTACCAAACATTTTATGAAAAATTAAAAAAATAAAGGTAAAAGGAACACAGTTTAATTCATAGATGTGCTTTACAACGTGTTTTCTTCAAGAAAACCTGTTAAAGCATCTACTATTCAGACATATCTTTCTTGACACAACAAATATTAAGCTATTTCATATCGAGGAAAAGATTGCCTCAGTGTATTATAAGATCAGATATATTGAAGAGCAAATAGCCATGATTCAGAGGTTACAAACATGATGCTGCTTATGCAATAATCAATCTAGACAGGCTATGGTTAAATGAGATACAATTTAAGCAGAAAATAAAACATCTTTATAAATTCCATTTGTTTGTTTTCTTTAAATGGGAAAGAAAGCGTCTATCCTTTAATTTTACTGTACCAAGAGACTTACATTGGTAGTCTTGAGATAATTCTACATATAAGTTATATACCAGCAAAAAATATTAATTTACCCCCATGAAACCTAGAAAAAATTGCTGTTCCTTTCCATTTTTCAAATGTATGGATTCTTTACAGCTATTACCAGAAATGGTTCATGAGAGGAATTACTGTTCCATTGTTAGCTTGCAAGCTTTTATTTTGACAACTCAAAATTGTAACACTTTATTAACTTCTTTGTCTTTGGTAGGAGAAATATAAAAAATAAAAACAATTTTCAGTAATGGAAAAATAACCTATTTTTTACTGAACTAAGGTGTGCTTAATCACATTTTGTAAGAATATTCTTTCCAGTCACCCTTCACAGAATCACAGAATTGTTTTGGTTGGACGAGATCTTTCAGATCATCAAGTCCAACCATTAATCCAGCATTGCCAGGTCGCCTCTAAGCCACATACTCAACATCCCATGTACATGTTTTTTTAAATACCTTCAGGAATGGTGAATCCACTGCTTCCCTGGGCAGCCTCTTCCACAGCTGAATAACCCTTTCTGTAAAGAAATTTTTCCTAATATCCAGCTTAAACCTCCCCTGGTGCAACTTGAGCCCATTTTCTCTCTTCCTTTTGCCTGTTAATTAGGAGAACAGACTGTCTTTTCGTGCCTCTTTTCAAGCAGTTGTAGAGAGCAATAAGGTCTCCCCTCAGCCTCCTTTTCTCTTGGCAAAACACCCCCAGTTCCCTCAGCTACTCCTCATAGGACTTGTTCTCTAAACTCCTCACCAGCTTCACTGCCCTTTTTTGAACATTCTCCAGCACCTCAACATCCTTTAATAAATGCCAGAAAGCTGTTGGTCCTCTTGGCCACCTAGGCACACTGACTCTCTTCTCCAAACCTGTATCATTGTAGGGGGTTGTTATGACCCAAGTGAAGGACCCAGTGCTTGGTCTTGTTGAACCTCATACCATTGGTCTAGGTCCATTGATTGAGCCTGCCCAGATCCCTCTGTGAGGCCTCCCTACTAGCAAGCAGATCAACACACCCACCCAACTTGGTGTTGTCTGCAAACTTACTGAGGGTGTACTCGATCCCCTCATCCAGATCATTGATAAAGGTGTTAAGAGAACAGGATCCAATACTGAGCCCTAAGGAACGATGCTTGTGACTGGTTGCCAACTGCATTTGACTCCATTCACCACCACACTTTGGGCCCAGCCATCCAGCCAGGTTTTATCCAGCAAAGAGTACACACAACCAACCATGAGCAGCCATTTTCTCCAGGAGAATGTTGTGGGAAACAGCATCAAATACTTTAATAAAGTCTAAGTAGACAACGTCCACAGCCTTTCTGTCATCCATTCACCTTGTCACAGAAGGAGATCAGGTTTGTCAAGCAGGACCTGCCTTTCATAAACCCCTGCTTGACTGTGCTTGTTCACCTGGTTGTGCTGTACGTGTGATGGCACTCAGGATGATCTACTCCATAACTTTTCCTGGCACTGACATCAGACAAACAGTCCTGTAGTTCTCCAGATGTTCTTTCCAGCCTTTCTTGTAGATGAGCATCATGTGCTAATCTGCAGTCAATTGATAAATGATGCAAAGTGGCTTGGTGAGCACTTGTTCCATCTCCCTCAGTATTCTTGGATGGATCCCATCTGGCCCCACAGATTTCTGTGTGTCTAAGTGGTGTAGCGGTTCTCTAATCATTTTCCCTTGGCTTATGTTGGCTTCATTCCACTCCTCGTACCTGTCTTCCAGCTGCAGGAGTTGGGCGTTCAGATATCAAATGGTCTTACTATTATTGACTGACGTGAGGAAAGCATTCAGTACGTCTGCCTTTTCCTTCTCCTTGTTTCCCCCCTGCATCCAGTAGAGGATGGAGATTCTCCTTAGCCCTACTTTTGCTGTTAATATATTCATAAAAACATTTTGTCTTGTCTTTTATAACAGTAGGAAAACTAAGTTCTAGTTGAGCTTTGATCTTCAATTTTCATTGCCTTGAAAATCCTTGTAGCCTTTCTGAGTGGCCTGACACTTCTTCCACAGGCCATAGACCTTCCTTTTTTTCCTGAGTTCCTGCCAAAGCTCCCTGTTTAACCTTGACCAGTCTTCTTCCCTGCCAGCTTGTTATCTTTTGGCATATGGGGACAGTCTGCTTCTGTACCTTTAGGAGTTCCTTCTTGAAGAATGTCCAGCCTTCCTGGACTCCTTTGCTCTTCAGGACTGCCTTTCAAGGGACTCTGTCAACCAGTCTTCTAACAGTTTGCCAAAATCTGCTCTCTGGAAGTCCAAGGTGGCAGTTCTACTGACCTCCTTCCTTATCTCCTCAAAAATTGAAAACTCTACCATCTCATGATCACTATGGCCAAGAAGGCCTCCAACCTTCACATCACACACAAGCCCTTCTCTGTTTGTGAACAAGTTAAGCAGGAAGGCTTCTCTAGTTGGCTCCCTCACCAGCTGTATCAGGAAGTTCTGTTCCACATGCTCCAGGAACCTTCTGGACTGTTTCCTCTCTGCTGTATTGTGTTTCCAGCAGACATCTGGTAAGTTGGAGCCCCCTGTGAGAACAAATAATTTGAAGTCCCTCATGAGCTCTGCCTTGTAGGGGGCTTGTGTTTAAAATGCTAAGGCAAAAAAATTGGAATACTAAACTCATTTGAAAACTTACATAACCTGCACCTGTGAAAAAATCCGTTGCTTATGAACCACTCAAATGCAGAATAGCTCATGTGACTTTACAGGAACAGACATCCTGGCAGTGAGATGTATACTATTCTTTTTTGCTTAAACAATCATTCTACTCATCAATCTATTAAGTTATAGTGGGCCTGGCTACTTCATAGTTTTCATCATAACAGCTCGTATGGTGCTGTGGTTTAGATTTTTGACACTAATATTCTAACTTTTGATGAAAAACGTTTGCGTAATAGCATCAAGACCTTCACTCTGCCTCCCCAGTGAATAGATTATGGGATGCTGTGAAGAAGCTGTGAGGAAAGGCAACTAGGCAAATGATCCAAAATAAACAAAGAGGTATTTCATACCATATAATGTCATGCTCATCAATAAAAGGGAAAAGAGGGGGCTTTAGGAGGTTATCCATCTTCTGCTCAGGACCTGGTTGCCTTTGCTCTTGTTTTCTTCTCCATGCTTCCACTTATCCCGGGTTTTAGTCTTCCTTTCTTAAAGGAAGGGAAGTGAGAAGGAAAGGGAAGTGAAAGGAGAGGGAAGTGAGAAGCCACTGTGTGGTGTTTATCTGCCCACTGGGATCAACCCACAACATCAGTGTTTTCTTGTTCTGGGTGAATAACTTAAACTCCATTTCCATCTAAATTTTTCTCTAAAAAGACTTTTCCCAGATATACCAGACAGAACAGAGATCACATAATGTTGCTGATCAGATCTTCAGGAGACAAGTCAGATTCACTGAACATGAACTACGTAGTAAGTATAGTGTGTGTGTATACATTTATCTCTCTCTTTCACGGGCACCCCCTTGCCGTGGGGAAGGAGCTTGCGTGCCCTTGTGAGGTTGAGAGCTGTGCTGGTGGTGGCATGTGCCTCCGGTAGGGTCTCCCAAGCCAGACAGTTCTCAACTGAAGGACCAGACAAAGTGTGTCCACGGGCAGGATGGGCTCACTAGCCTTCGGGCAACCATCCTAGGAGAAGGACAACTCTGACTCCAAACCCGGGCAGATGGAGCTCATTTAGCCTTGTAAGGCTCATCCATCATCTAAGAGAAGGATCCTCTAACCAAACCTACGACCTGAGGACTTCGCTGTCACCATCCAAGCTCGCCAGGCCCTGGCAGATGAACCTCAGGTGTAAAGGGTGGAGCCAGTTCCACGCACGCTGCGCCTCACCTAAAAAATCCACCGTGCAGGCCCAAAGGGTGCACTCATCGCTTGCAGTGAGCGTGGGAAAAGCCCTTCCCAGATCTTCGTTCGCAAAGCCAAGCCATGATGATGATGATACATTTATCTCTAAAGTTTTAACAAGAACTGACTTATAGTCGTTGCTATTTGTCAACAAAAGTACAAACTTCCAGCAAAAATTTGGCAAGACAAGTAAACTAAAAAAGCACATATTCTCATCTGCCAGAGCACCTTCCTCCCTGTTCGTAAGGAGCAATGACTTTCAGTGATTTTTTTTCTTTTTCAATGCTTATTCATATATTTTCCTTTGGGGAAAACATGGTCACATTGGAACTGTGAGACAAAATATTCTCAGAGGATCTTCTAAACCAGATTGTAACGGAAGTATGACTAATTCAGTGTCACCACCATCAGAGACTTCAGCAAGACATGTTTTCTGGGGAAGGGAAAAAAAAAACCTAGAAAAGAGTCTCTTCCAATCATAAATACAAAAGGGGAAAAAGGATGGGAGGAGAGCAGTCTTACCATATCAAAACTAGACAAACTGATAAAAAACCTACTAAAAAGTGTAGAAAAGCCAGGAGAATCTGTGAAACGCATGAAGAACTCATCCCCACCTAATTCATATGGGAGGCATCTGGAAGCGTTTGGGAAGACACTGCAGAAATTATCTTTTTTAACTCAAACACAAAAACATTCTGTAACTTACCATTACATAATTATAGTTTGCTCCTGAAAAAGACTTTGAGAAATATAATTCTTTACGATACATTCCCAAAGATTCAGTGTTGCCTGGGAAACTAGCTGCTGTCTCTTTTCTGAGTAAACGTCGAGTCACATGGATTTTCCACGTGTCAGGTTTAGTTGCCGACTTTTTAAAAGCAGACTGTATCTGCTCAGCAAGGCTGTATCCTATGGGCCTTTACCGTCAGCTTTGCAACTGTGGGACTTACTCTCTTTAAATTTGTATTTGATGCTTGCATAAATATTCAGAATTAAGTCTTACATAAACATTTAGGACTAGAGAATTTTTCATTAGTGTTTTGACAATTGCTGTACATTCTCAGTTGATTTGTTCTGTTACCTGTGATATCTATTCTAATATCTCATAAAAAAACTATGTAAGCATTGATTCCTAAGAGTGTAGAAATCTACAAATTCAAGAGGAACTGCTTGAGATTGAAATGAAAAAAAAAATGTTTCAGAATGAGCTCTTTTCTTGGCCTATTGACCTTTTTGGTCTGACTACTGAATTTCATTTTGTGTCTGAACTAAATTAGGTGAAATATTACTTCTTCCACAGAAAAAGGTGTACTAAATTTTCTATACTTCTCTTAATTGACTTGCAGATGAGTCAGGCAGATAATGTGGAATTTTCATTTTTTTTACTGTTACTTTTGCTTTTGAATTGCCCCGAGAACAAGAGAGCAGTAACTTGCTAAGTTATTGCTGTTCACTGGCTCAGCAAAGAGTTTCATGTGTGTACCTCATGACACTGCAACATGTTTGATCAAATGTTGGGAAACAGCTTGCAGGGTTACATGGGTATCTAGTGTGCTACAAGATTTTTCAGGCTGTAGCAGATATCTGCACAATGACAGCATACCAGTACCTTGGTACCCTAAGTTTGTACCTGGAATCTAAATGGAATGCTGTGAGACATCTAATGCCTTATTATGTCTGTGTTTATATATCTGAATCATCCTCTAGATATTTAAACTTACAATCATCTTCTAATGATATACTACCAGATACCTACTACTAGGATTCTGCCTATAACAACTTCTGTGCTTAAGAAAAAAAAAGATGTTCATATAAAGGCACATGAAACTGCATCAATTGATAATTTCTATTTCTTTCAAGAAATTCAATGTCATAGTCCCAATCCAAAGCAAAACCCACATTTCTTCTGCATGTGTTTGAAGGGGATTCAATCTAGCTAGTCATAATTAAGAAAAGTAGCTGGTGTTTATGAGAAATAAACATGGAGAAATCTAATAGCAAAAGGAGAAGGATCATTGTGATTTGTGTAAAAATAAATTTAAAAAAATCGAGCCTTTTTATCACTGTTTCTCTTCCTCTTACAATGGTGATAAAATAAAAATGTTGTATTTATTGCTGCTACTAATAGCCACTGCTGTGGATAACACTGTTATCGCATTCTAGCCCTTATCTGAATAAACTTACAAACCTTTCAAGTGACAAATGCAATGGTACTGCAGAGCTTTAGTGCCAGCTGTACTATAACTTTAACAAGTGATGGCAAAGCATTTAGTCAATTTGATGAAAGACTAAAAATCACAAACTGTAAGAGCAAAGAAGTTTCACTAAAAAGGTTTTAAACATACGTGAGCAATTATCTTCTCGTCACTGTAAGCATCTGTTCACTTCCTCTACTAATATAAAGTATCCAAGGAAATCGTATACTTTAAAATTGATACTATGCTTGAGGCTTACAAATAAATGAAAAGGTAAGCCGCACTTGCAAGCACTTGTCTTCTCTGCTAAATTATTGGGTGTCAGGCTGTAAACTGGGATGACAATTCAGAAATGGAATGTATTCTCTCAAAAAGAGTGTTCATTATGTAAAAGAAGATATTATAAATATTTAACTACAGTGGCATCAATATTCTAGTACAAATGCAGTGCACTATAAATTTTATTACATTCTATTTGTGAGCAATAAAATGACTGAGGATGCTGAGTTTACATTTTCACCTTGTGTTATGTCCCTGATGTCTTAAGCCACACGTCAGCAACATGCTTTTCTTACTCAGTTCAGGTTCACTGGGACTTAAATATGTACAGAAATACTTTGTTCACTTACCTAAATCTCATTTTCAAATGTGTTGAAAATCAAATTTAGATTTTGAGATTTTAGTAATGATTGTGAACATTTGTAGGAAACAATGCAATAGAACTTCGCTATTGGCTAGCTATTTTTAGCTACATACATCAAGAACACCTTTACTCTGGCTGTTACTTAGGTGCCTGGTATACATAAGCAGAGAAAAAAAAGCTTTTCTAACCACATAGCCAAATCTTTAGCAGCCAGAAAATTTTTTTGGTTTCATTGTTTCCTCCAGATGACATACACTGATTATCTGACTACCCAATATACCTGACTTAGAATTCTCTAATCAGAATTGTCTTTAGCTAGAGGGGTATAGTAAATGTAGTTTGTTTAGGGTATATAAAAATGTAGTTTGTTTAGGATATTTATGGTTTTGTTTTTTTCTTAACTTCACAAGACTTTCTTTTTCTTATGACTTCTTAAACATCTATTTTAAGATGGAATGCCTCACACTCTGGAGTTCCCATTTCTCACCCTGAGAATCTGAGTGACAGTTTAGAATAAACACTTTGAGATTGCTACAGATAAGTGAAATGAGTTGTAATTGAACACTTTCAGTGGAGTGGAGCCGTGAAACTATATAACAATGAGGGCTCCTAAAATTATATAATGTTTCCAACCAAAGATTATTACAGTCAGTTACATAAACCATTATCCAAAGCATGTCAACATGTTCTTTAGACTTGAGAGACAAAACTCTGAGGTACTATTATCCTTATAGCTGCAAACTGTGTCCAGTCTTGCCCTGATGTAAATTATCTCCTATGGCTCCATATTAGCAGCATGTGTGAACACGTGTTGTTGTTCGGATCAAGTGTCAGTATTCTCTAGGAGATAATTTTCAGTTTCCTATAGTGCCTGCAAACGGATAGAAGGTTAAGAACAGATATGAAACTTTCTCCTTAATAGTCTCCCAGGTTCTGCGTATTTTCAGCTCAGAGGATTTTCTGATTCTAATGCAGTATGTCTATTTACTAACATTTACTGAATCTCCTGTCAAAATGCTTGTCCAGTCGACTCTGGACACATGTAAACCTGCCACCAAAATTCCCCTGGCAAACTGTCCCACAGGTCTACCACCCAAAACATGAAGAAGCACCTCTTGCTCATTCTGAGGCTGGCTTCCAAAGTCTTCATCTGACGGCACCTAGTTCTTGTATCAGAAGAAACACTGAGCAGTTAATATCTACCCACAGACTTTACATCTGGCATGATTTTAATTGTATTTTACTCCAAAACATTTTCTTAGTTCTTCTGAAGGAGATATTCCATGTTGTAATTGTTGGCCTTCTGCATCATTTTTGAGATGACCAAAACAGCATACATTAACTGGGTTGTGCATGAACTGTGATTTTGTACAGTGATGTAATGATGTTCTTTTTAAATTCATGATTTCTTTCCTCATAACATCACATATATGATTAATTTTCCACTCCTAGCAGCACTGAGCTGATACTTTCTTCTGTCACAAACACAAAGACTTACTCCAATGGCAACAGGCAGCACAGACCCCATGGTTTCATGTGTGAAGCTAGGTTTGTCTTCACCCTTAGATATTGCTTTGTATTTATTCCCAAAGGACTACCTTTAAAAAAAAAAAAAAAGTTTTGTTTTATTACTCAGTCTTTTTTTTTTTAAGATCGGGCAGCAATTCTTCACAGTCAGCCCTCACACTTACTGCCTTGACCTTTGAATTCCTTTATTATATGCAAACATGGTCACCTCAGTGCTCACTCTTTTCCGGGTCACTTATGAGTATGCTGAACATTTCAAGACCCAGTCTCTGTGGAATACCACTGGCAAATTTCCTGTAAGAGATATTTAATGATTTGTTTCTGCCATCTTTCCTATCTTTTAACCATTTATTTACCCATACATACTGGGACCTGCCTTTTCTTCTGCTTAATTTACCCTCAATCATTTTCCATGAGACCTTATGAAAAGCAGAGTGTACCGAGTATATTGTCTTTTTACGAAAGTATTTTGAACTCTAAAAAGAATGTAAAGATGTATGTAAGGACTTCCCTTCATGGAAGTCATATTGATTCACAGAATCACAGAATCATTTTGGTTGGACAAGACCTTTCAGATCAAATCCAACCATTAACCCAGCACTGCTAAGAAAGTCACTTCTAAGCCATGTACCTCAGCACCACGGCTATATGACTTTTAAATACCTCCAGGAATGGGGACTCCACCACTTCCCTGAGCAGCCTCTTTCACTGCTGAATAACCCTTTCTGTAAAGAAATTTTTTCTAATATTCAGCTTAAACCTTCCCTGGTGTAACTTGAGGCCATTTCATCTCATCCTGTCACTTCTTACTTGGGGGATCAGACTGATATCCACCTCACTACAACCTCCTCTCAGGTAGTTGTAGAGAGCGATATCGTCTCCCCTCAGCCTCCTTTTCTCCAGACTAAACAACCCCAGTTCCCTCAGCTGCTTCTCATAGGAATTGTGCTCTAAACTCCTCACCAACTTCATTGCCCTTCTCTGGACGTGCTCCAGCACCAAAATGTCCTTCTTGGAGTTAGGGCCCAACACTGAACAGAGGTGCAGCATCACTAGTGCCGAGTACAGGGGAACAATCACTTCCCTCCTCCAGCTGGCCACACTATTGCTGAACAAGCCAGGATGCTGTTGGCCTTCTTGGCCACCTGGGCACACTGCTGGATCATATTCAGAAGGCTGTTGATAGACACCCCCAGGTCCTTTTG
>NW_010433210.1:0-6935 GCF_000710305.1 Buceros rhinoceros silvestris | reverse complement strand
CCGGTTCCTTTGTGTGTGCGCCACTTTCCCAGCCTCTCTTTCCCAAACCTGTATCATTGTAGGGGGTTGTTATGACCCAAGTGAAGGACCCAGCGCTTGGTCTTGTTGAACCTCATACCACTGTCCTCAGCCCATTGATTGAGCCTGCCCAGATCCCTCTGTGAGGGCTTCCTAACAGCAAGCAGATCAAGATACCCATCCAACTTGGTGTTGTCTGCAAACTTACTGAGGGTGTACTCGATCCCCTCATCCAGATCATTGATAAAGATTTTAAAGTGAACAGGACCCAATACTGAGCCCTAAGGAATGATGCTTGTGACTGGTTGCCAACTGCATTTGACTCCATTCACCACCACACTTTGGGCCCAGCCATCCAGCCAGGTTTTATCCAGCAAAGAGTACACACAACCAACCATGAGCAGCCATTTTCTCCAGGAGAATGTTGTGGGAAACAGCATCAAATACTTTAATAAAGTCCAAGTAGTCAACATCTACAGCCTTTCTGTCATCCAATAAGTGGGTCACCTTGTCACAGAAGAAGAGCAAGTTTGTCAAGCAGGACCTGCATTTCATAAACCTCTGCTTGACTGTGCCTGTTCACCTGGTTGTGCTGTACATACCATGTGATGACACTCAAGATGATCTGCTGTATAACCTTTCCTGCCACTGAGGTCGGATGAACAGTGGGCCTGTAATTCCCTGGATCCTCTTTCTGGCCCTTCTTTTAGATGGATGTCAAGTTTGTCCAGTCAACAGGGACCTCCCCTGTCAGCCAGGACTGTTGATAAATGATGGAAAGTGTCTTCATGAGCACTTGCTCCGGCTCCCTAAGTACCCTTGGGTGGATCCCACCCAGCCCTGTAGATTTTGTGCATGTAAGTGTAAGTTGTGCCATAGGTCACTGAAGATTTCCCTTTGGATTATGTGGGCTTCATTCTTCCAGCAATTCCCCTCAAGTAACTTCCATTTATTCAGATCTCAGCTAATTTAGTGTGAACACACTTTTCATTAATTTGCCTTCAGGTTTACAGGTCTGCATTTCCCTATGTCCCCTGAAATACTTCTTTTTTAGGTTTGTTACTACACTTGCCATTCACAAGTCTTCAGATTCTAAGAGTTAGATGACATACATGGTACACCTCTAGTAGCACCATTTCATCCTTGAGTACTGCTGGGACTTGTAGGTGAATACAATAGAACATTGCCCATTTTTAATTTTTATTCTACTTCTACTTACTATGATCACCTTCCACTGATACTGTTACTTTAATTTCACTTCAATCCTTCATTTATCCCCACCTCCTAACCTCACAAAATATTCACATTTTTCTAAACTGAACACTGATACAAAAACTTTATCTCTTCTGAAGTGAATACGTTGTCACCATTGTGCATGGCTCCAAAGACTCTCTTGGAGCCTTTTTGCTCTTACCAATTTTGGTGGTTTAGATTAGATTACAGATAATGTTAAATTTCTGGACTTACCTAAGGAAAATACCCCAAAATTTGTCTAGTCACTGAAATTAGTTTTAATTTGAAAGTTGGTATCTGACAGTAATTCGTTACCATAGTGCAAACACAATCCTTTTAGTAAGAAAACAAAAATCCTCTTTCCAAATATCTTGAAAGAAATAAATGATGCAGAAACTGGAAGAGAAAATACCTTGTTAATTAACCAGAATTTGAAGAGGTATTGTTTTAATCATGTGTTGTACAATTGCTTCACCTAAGAGTGAAGCTTTCTTTTTTTAAGTCATTTTCAACAGGACAGACTACCCAGATTAGTTTAAGAACATTTCAATGTCTTTGACAAGAGAGAGGGGTAAAAAGGTGCATCCAGGAAGGGAAAAATAAAAAAAAAAAGAGAAATGTAAAGAAGCAAAGTGGATTTTACTAACTATTAGAAGAAACAAAGCTTTTCTTCTAACCTCAGCACAAAGTGTTTCTCAGTATTACCCTTGTACCACTGTGGATAGTGTTTGGCAAAATACTACTGTCTATTCACATTCAGGACACACATCTTGTGTGTGCAAGATATAGTCTTATGATGAATTATGAATCCATCTCTTTCCTTCAGGGTTTGGGTTTTTTTAAAGTTTTTTCCTGCTTTTAAATATTTATTGTAAATGGACTTGGAGAAAAGTGTAGAAATGTCAGCTATAATCATGTTGTGGAAGCCCTAGAATGCAAGTCATCTTTCATATCCCTCTTGCATCCTTCCTGTTGGCCTTTGGAGTACCTTGGAGCTGACTGAGGAATTTTCTCACCCTCCCAACCATTTTGACTCAACATGGTTTGCTCTTTTAAATCCCTGTCATTTCATATGGTTGCTCAGTAATGTAGTGGCACAAGCTGTCAGCCTCGAGAATGGGAATGTAGGACCGATGCCAGAATTACCTCTGATCTGCGATAGAATAATGTGCTATCAGCTACTCCACTTGGAAAGCTATAGCTGTTACCTTAAAGTATTTTTTTTTGGAACTTCCCCACTGTCTTTGATTCATCTTTTCCATCAACGAGCGGAAGCGATGAAAATTGATGTTCTGGCTTTAGAAAAAGACAGGGGGAAGCATCAGATAAAACTGAATAAGCAACACTGGTCTATATCCTGAACTAATTCTTACCATTCTCTTAAGACACTGCCTGTGTTTGACTGAGCGGATCAGGTTCTCTGATCGTAAACTGAGTAAGTCCACTGACGTTTCTGAAGATCTGAACCTTTATAAGTGCTCCGAATTTGGCATAGAACTAGTGCAGGCATTCAGTCAAGCAAACGGAGCTTTGGATATTGGTAATTGGGATAACTTCAAGGAGGATGTCATGCAGGCTGTTTCTTTCAGGATCAAAAATCAGACATTTCCTTCACAAAATACAGTTTGTTCACAACTCTAGTTCAAGATCAGGAAAAATCCATAGCCAGAAGAAACTTCCTTATAATGAAAGCCCTATAATTAAAGTCCAGTGAGTGCTTTGAATAGAAGTTTTATTAGTCGATTGGAGTTTTATGGGGGTGGTGGTGGAGGTGGTGTGTGATTTCTGGTATTTTGTTTTGGTTTTATTTTAAGGTTTTGTTTTCTTTACTTTATTACTCCATGTGCTTCCCAGGAGTTTCTGTTGCTTCTCTGAGACGTGCAGCAGGAACTAAATCTACTCCTTGTATTTGTATTTCTTACTGAACCTCCTATGCACGCTTGTTTGAACCATTTGGCAGTGAAAAATTACTGGGATGAAAACCCACCTTGTTTATGAACACCTGCTATGATGACTCCTTAGTGCTTGCAGATCTGCAATCATTTTACAGATATTACAGAATATAACTTTGTCATATAAATTTATTTTGCAAACATGCTAACAAATAAATTGTATATTTGTTGGGACATGGTCTCCCTCTCTTTCAATCAGAGGCCTAGGGATAGTTACACAGAACTGTTCCTTAAAATTGCGCAAGGAGGATTCTAGGTAATACTTCACTTCAGCAAAGAGTTTTCCCAATCTGTAATTTTCATCATCATCATCATCATCATCATGATGGCTTGGCTTCGCGGACGAAGATTTGAGAAGGGCTTTACCCACGTTTACTGCAAGCTGATGGCTGAAAAGGCCAATGTGGGATAGGCAAGACTGGTTGCAAAGAGCACACTGGAAGGTCTCCTTGGGCAGTATAGTTGAGGCACAGTTCTTTCTGCGCTGTCTTTTCTCCTCAAGACGGATTCTATGCGTGCTCTCAAAGGAGACAGCAGCGTTATGTATGGTGTGTCTCCAAATCTCCCGATTGGAGGCCAGGGTGGACCACTGATGGTGGTCAATATGGCCAAGGCTGAGGGGGGTCCCCATGAAAGAGTTTTGTAATTTTAATAGCTGAGAAAAATACACTTTGCTAACTCTGTTTTGGCCATGCCTTTAGGTGTAGAGCATAGAAATGCTTCTAAGTAAAAGTACTTCTAGTCCATGTTCTGTCTCATATATGGCACATTCAAGATGTCACTTTTCTCTTACAGAACCCAGAAAAATAAATTATTACAAAAGTCTCACCATAATTTCAGTTTTCAGCTCACGCCAGCAGCCTCAATTACTGTAGGCTCAATGCCTACAATCACATTAACTGCTCATTTATGTCTCCCAGTTCAGATAAACTTTTGGCTCTATCATCAATCAAGGTGGGAGAAAATGAGAAGGACGGTATGTCAATGCACATACCCCAAACAAAAACCAGGGCTCCTCCTGAACACTATGAGTGCAATTGCCATACAGTGCATGCACTATTGATCAGGAATGTGGAGAACTCCAGTAAGAGAACTCTAACTTACTGGTAGAAGAAAAACACAGCATACATGGAGATTTATGACCTAGTTTTTTCAAGAAAAAACCCAAACTTTGAGGTCTATAGCCTGAAGAATACATGGACAACTGAGTGTGCTGCTTGACAGCTTCTGTGTGCATGAGGCTTAGATCCCTGAATTTGTAACAGTCAGCTACCTTGCAGCTGACTGTAGTCTTAACCTGGAGATGTATGTGAGATGATGACAATGACATTAATAAAGGCATTTAAAAAACAAAATTGCTCCTTCTGTTAAAAAGGAAAAAAAAAAGAACTTCAACCTGAAGAAAATGGTTTTACATCTTCAAAGAGTTTTATTGTACAAAGGTATTCATAAACCAGCATGAATCATGACATGTAACAATCGAGTTTTGTAAAAGAAGACAAAATCAATTTAAGAAGCGAGACAAACATGAGCAGAATACAAAGCCTTATGGAAAACACATGTTTTTTTTTTTTTTATTTTACATGGCTGTGCATCATAGTGCATTTTATGGATGCCAAGGAAAACTCCCAAATGCTATGAGGGAGGCAAAAGTAGTAATTTAAACTTGGCGTTTCAGATAGTGTCTGATAGGTTCCTGGTAAGGTAAGGAAAAATACTGTGATGTACCTCTCGCATCACAGTAAGAAGGCTCAAAAGCTAAAAAAAGAGATGAAATCTTGCAAAATGAAAAGGTCGAGAGTTTAAAATAAGAGATTGTAGAGGAACAAAAACCTGAGGAAGAAAGCCCCAAGCACAAACTCAGCTGTCTACAAGCATCAACAACCCTGGTGACTAACTATATTGCATTCCACAAAATAAATTTCTAAACCATGACTCAGTAGTTAGCTGAATAAATGAAAATTATTTGTTCTCCTGCAACACGAAGGTTTGCATCACCAATAACAGACTGAGGATTTTTTTGAAAAGTTTGCAAGGATTACATAGAATCCATCTTATAGCTTTGCCATAGCATTGTAGCTGATTTTCTTGACTGAGTAAAAGGAAGGAGCCTGACTAATTCTGAGAAGAACTCTACAGGCTCCACATTAAAATATTCCAGCATAATTTTTCAACAGAGGTCTGATGTTCAAAACACTTTACAGGATCAGGCTTTTCCCTTTGTCACTGACCTGAAAGAATGCTTCTATATGGGATCTCAAAGGAAACCTCATCAATATTTGTTATTTAGTCCATGCTTGAATGTCCCTGGCTGTGTAGACACAGGTTTCCTCACAACAGCTTCTTTGCTGCAGTGGTGAAAAGAGACTCAGCCTCCTAATGATGAGCCTGTGCCGATCCTATATCTGAGTAATTATCTTCAAAAGGGAATAGGAACCTTCAGTTCCTGCCTGGTACCCGAGTGATGTAGAGAAGTCCTGCCAGGGTCTGGAAACTGGCCATCATGACTTCAATCAATTACCTCAATCATACTGATTTCATACAAACAATTAGGGATTTTTTGGTAGCTTCATCTATACTGTTTGGAAGCCTATGTGTTAGTCAGGAAGAAAGTTGCAGCTCACTAGCTCTCCCCAAGCACACACTCTTGGAAGAGATTAGCAAATCACATTTCCATGGCAACACAGTTTCCAGAGACTGCTACAAACAAAGGTAAAAAGTATTGAACACAGTTCATGATACTGAATAATCCAAGTCACTAGATGTAGCAAGCTATACGTCTGCAGAACTTCACAATTTTTTTCAGTTCAAAGAACAGGGACAACTATTAGCAAGACTTGTTCAGGCTTATCCTGTGGCTGGAGAAAGCCAGCAGGGAGCTGTTGAGGATCACACCACCCTTCCTCACAACGGAGAATTTCACCCACTTTGGGGGTTGAAAGCCTAATCAGTACTGCCCGTATGAGCTGGGAAAGGAACACATTTAGTGCAGAAGCTTCAGCTTCTGTCTGGTTTTATTAACCAGACACGTCGGACCTTGAAAGACTGCCCCTACCCAACCTTCTTCTGCATTCACTTAGATAAGTCTTCCATACTTGTTTGGTCTGGCTCCCTCTACACATTCTCACCCTCTTTTTTATTTATATGATCAAACCCAATCTTTTGTTTTCCTGCCTTAGCAAATCCCGCGTTTGTAAGATTTTCTAACTGAAATATCTGACTCTCAAACTATCATTGGTGGCTTTAAAACGGCATTTCAGCCATCCATGTTACTAAGCTGTAACTCTCCTCCCAAGCCTTTGCCTGTCCATTTAAATGTGAAGATCTACAGGAGAAGGTCCTACCATAAAACCTGAGCGATACCTGGTGTTGCCATTTAAAAACACTGCAACCTGGGTGACACTTACTCCCAGAGCAATTTTATCTCCCCCAGGAGGAAAACAAACCAACTAAAGTGTTCAAGCTAGGAGTGAATGGAGGTCTTAGCACACCACTTATATCTGCAGGCAAAGAAGCAGGATCAGCTAAGGGGAACAAAATTAATTTAATTCAAAACAACTAAAATCACAAATCATTAATTAAATTGTGGTAGGACAGAGAGAAAGAGAAAACAGTGAGATTTTAAATACATATATACATACACCTTCCTGCCAACCCTCCTGTTTTCCCTTGCTTGGTTTACTACCTCGCCTCCTCACACACGCACTCGCCATCGGAGGTGGGGGGAGGGTG
>NW_010433209.1:0-9206 GCF_000710305.1 Buceros rhinoceros silvestris | reverse complement strand
GTTCCTCCATGTTGAACCCAGGACAGGTGGGGGGAAAAATGTATTTGTTTTTCTCACTGTCCTACTCTGATTCAATTGGTGATTTGGTAGCGGTTCTGTTGTTTAAATTAAACCGATTTTGTTTCCCCAAGACAAGAATGTATTTTGCCTGTGATCATAACTGGTGAGTGAGCCCTCCGTGTCACTTGTCTCGACCCTTAAGTCATTTGTTACCTTTTCTCCATCCTGGAGTGAGAGAGTGGCTGCGTGGTGTTTGGTTGCAAGCTGGATCTAAGTCACACCACATATCTAAGCTCTTCTCTCATCAGCTTCTACCACTTTGACTCTAAGTTTCCGTTATTTTAAGCTGCTTCTGTTACAGCATTTCATTTTTACTCTTATTCTACATTCTTTGCTTCAAGAAATGAAAAATATATTTATGCAAATGTCACAGCTGACAAATTTGTTTTAATTTAAATTAATAAATACTCTGTAAATTCAGAATTATACATCGCTGTTGGATAAGAAAATATTCTTAGATATCTGTTTAACCTAGCATGGGTTGACAAATTTCTCTTCATCAGCTGGGCTGGTGATGCATGCCTAGTATGCATGCTCATGGCCCTTCGCAGATACATGACTGCACGTTAGCTTAACTCACAACCTACATCAAGCAAGACAGTAGGTGATAAAAAGTCCATGCATTTCTGGACATAAGCCGAGTGCATATCCTTGATACTAAACTACCAGCCTTGCTACAAGCCACCCTGTTCACCCAGCTAAGTGAGAGCGGAGGACACTACTACTCACAGGTCTATTGTTTACCTGTTCTGAAGACAGAACTTAGTAAAATTCCAATTTTCATTCTTCTTGTTCCAGGCTTCCTGTCACACCCCATGCCTCCCCAAAAGAAAATTCCTCAGAGAGCCATCCATGAATTTACAGCTCATTCCTGAACATGATCAGTTGATGGCAATCTCATTATCTTTGGTGCAAACTGGAAAGTCAAAATCTTTGACCCTCATTTTCCTGTGACAGCAACACATAACAAGGACAATGCATAATAAATTATATTGGATTCAAAGGAAGACAAAAAGAAGAAAAATTATATATTGTGTGGGTATAAGGAGGCATGGAGAATTATAATGATGGTAACCATATGAATGAGCTTAAAGCAAATTACTCTCTCTACACTGCTTTTTTTCTCAAGTTGGAAAAACTATTCTATTCCAACCTACTCTGCAGCCAAGGGTACATGAATTATTTTTATCTATCTGCAGTGCTCTGCTTCTATGATCCATTTGCACATTTTCTCTTCTAAATTTCACTTTAATACCTTCTACTTCTCTTTAGCTGGTGATTGACTTGGCCCTTAAGGTATTTTGTGACAGTAATATAAGAATGCTGTATAAAATGAAATTGTTTTACACTACTCCATGGAAATATAATTTAGATCAAAAGCAGATGAATGGTTTTTCTTTTCAAACTGATTTATCTGTTGTAAACATGATGCATATGCTGAAGAATGAATTACTTTGGGACAGTAATAAAAGAAATACATATAATTACAAGAAACTTCACATGCATTCTAGAAAATCAGACGCTTAAGCCCTTCATGTTGCTCTATACTGATAATGACATCCACAAGCCATGAGACTTTTGTGGAGGAGCTTTGCTGAGTGGAGAAAAACTAAGAGAAACAGAAAAAAAATTTTTACATTTTTAATTTGAATCTTCGAAGCAATGCCCAAATAAAAATGATCACAATAACCTGATAAAATCACAGTATATTTTGGGAATTTATAACCTACTGAAACCCTCATAAAAGTTTCATATATCCTAGTAAGGATTGGTTTGGTTAATAAGTTCCCAGTGTTTAAGCCCTGTCTAAATCCTATTGTAAGTGTTCATCAAACTGTAATATTTTAGCCCCTTAAACATGCAGTTACCTATTGATAAAACCGAGGATATCTGAAGTTCTGAGAATTTTGCTCTTAGGAACCACAGGGAGAAGCTAAAATAAGCAAAGATCAGCATTGCATTGATCATATTCAGGTGTTGGTCGAGCACTAGGTTTTTCAAATGTCACTGGATGACACTGTCCTATATAGACTCCTACAACATTAAAATGCGAGGAAGTGTTCAACTTTGGAAGTAATAATTATGGTGATATTTTGGTTACTCAGAAGCCCACGTGTATGCAGCACTTCAGAAAGCAGTATGTGAGAGAAACAACTCTGCAGATACCGAGGTCAGTGACAGACAGGCAGGAGGTGGAGAGATTCTCTTGAACCTGTAGTGAAGACCATGGTGAGGCAGACTGTCCGCCTGCAGCCTATGGAGGTTAATGGTAGAGCAGATGATATCCACCTGCAGCCTATGGAGGACCCCATGCTGAAGCAGTTGGATGTGTCTGAAGGAAGCTGTGATGCTGTGAAAAGCCTGTGCTGGAGCAGGTTCCTAGCAGGACCTGTGACCTCATGGAGAGAGAAGCCCATGCTTGAGCAGGTTTGCTGGCAGGACTTGTGACCCCATGGGGGCTCCATGCTGGAGCAGACTGTCCCTGAGGGACTGCACTGCATGAAAAGGACTTGTGGAAAGGGCCTGCGCTGGAGCAGTTCATGAAAGAACTGAAGCCCATGGGAAGGACCCGCATGGAGAAGTTTACGGAGGAATCACCCAGCCATGGGTGGGAAACATGCTGGAGCAGGAGAAAAGCGTGAGGAGTCCCCCCCCAGAGGAGAAAGGAGAGGCAGAGACAACGTGAATAACTGACCGCAACCCTGATTCCCCATCCCCCTACATTGCTGGGGGAAGGAGGCAGAGAAAATCAGGAGTGAAACTGAGCCTGAGAAGAAGGAAGGAGTGGGAAGAAGTTGTTTTAAGATTTGTGGGGTTTATTTCTCATTACCATACTCTGATTTGACTTGCAATAAATTAAATTAATTTCCCTGAGTCACGTCTGTTTTGCCCATGATAGCAATTGGTAAATGATCTCTCCCTGTCCTTATCTTGACCCACGGTCTTTTCATTACATGCTTTCTCTCCCCTTTCCAGACGGGGAAGGGGTGTGATAGAGTGGCTTTGGTGGGCACCTGGCACCCAGCCAGGGTTAATCTAGAATGTTTCAGTATTTCATGTGATTTCTTCATTTATATTTATAATGTTTTAGTATTTCTTTCGTCATTTGTATTTATGGAAATGACTTGCTGAGTCTAACCTCAGTAGATAGATAATTTCACGCTTAATGTAACTACGGTCTGTAGACATTCTGCCTAAAGTACGTGTATAGTGCTCCCAAGGAACAGATAATGCAGCTGAAGTGCACCAACTTTCCCCCTCTGAGGCATGGGTCATAGTTTTCGGAGTCATAAAAAACTAGACACATCTCAGAGCTCTCTCTGTTATGCACACAATCAAGAAGTAGTCTGAAAACCCTACTGGAAGTTTAATATTTCTACAATAGAGGATGAGTATGTCATAAAACACAGACAGGGAAAAATAGGGCATCAACAACACCAACAATCAGCAAGTCTGGTAAGATGTTTTGAAATAATTTTCATTCACACGTGGTATCTGTGCCAGCACAGATTAGACCCATGTTATGCATATTTGCCTATGTTCACCTAGACATCATCATATTCTCATACTCACTGTTTCTAAATTATTTTTCTCATTGAGGTCATTCATTTCAACTTTACTGAAGTAATGTAGTTACAATAGTTTTAACTATTAAAAAAACACTTAAAGTTAGTTGACTAATAGATTTCAGGTGACACTACGACTATTATTAACAACAAAAATTAATTTTTTGCATCATCTCTTAGAAGAAAAACAGTATTTTTAGTATCAAATGCAATACTGAGTAAGATTTGAGCATTAAAATGATTCTCAAAAGGATCTGAAGGATTTCTCTACTTCATACACTGGAAATAAGGATGGTGGAGTGATACAGCAAGCCAAATTGTCTTAGAGATCAACCAAACCTTTTTCTTGCATCTTACCTTTGTCATCAAACATTCTGTCATCCTGCTGCAGTCTGCAGTGATAAAGCTCACATTGCTGAAATTCAATCTGATTGTGTTTTACTGATAGAAAATTTGGAAGATTTATTTAAACACATGTAAATACAATCCTTCCCTTTCATGTGAATTGATGTAAGATTATTGTTTGACACAGAGAAACACACTTTCAGAAAGATCAACCCATTTTCTAGGGTTTAAACAGCTGCATTCCTAATGGAGCACATTGTTGTAATTACATGTACTTAAACATTTCCGCAAGTAGCACATCTGAAAAGCACAAGAAAACCTACTAACTCCTAAGATTCAAACTTGAGAGTGACCATGAACACAGCAAAGGAAAAGAGGAGTCCCAGGATCCATTAGTTCATATATTTTGCTACTCATTATTAGTCAGTGCGTGCAATGAAGAAAAGAAATGAATGAAGAAAGTAAATACTTAAGAAAGGAAAAATTTTATAGTAATCAGAAGAGAAATAAGGGATTGTTAGGCATTAAGAGCAGAACATGATCATAGAAAATGCAATACACTAGCTAGTCTTATTTGTTCTAAATCTAGAAGAATGGCTGTAGCCATAGATGAAAACAAAAAGAAAAAAAAAGAGCAAAAGGAAAAATTTGAAAGGCTGCAAGACCTGAAAATATCGGAATAACATCAGAGAAGTTAATACTCAGTTAGATCAGACTAAGTCTGAAGGAAAAGCTTCAGTTCAATGAAAAAAAATTTAAAATAAAGGGTCAGAGGGGAAGGATAAGCATAATGAAGGAGATAGATAGGTAGACTTAAATATGAACACATAACGAAAAGCTTGGAGATATTTAGTTTACCTAAAGAAAGGAAAATGTATGACATAGGAGGATATACAAACATGGCTGAGAATTCCAGAGTAGCATCATACACCATAGATGGCTGAGATACAGCACATTACAGAATGTATATCCTACACTGCTTATCCCTTAGTGGAATCCATGGACAGAAATTTAGATAATCAGGGCTTTTACACGTTTGTCACACATACACATGAGCAAACATAAACCCACACATATACAGGACCTCTCTTTCTACATATATATGGTATCTCTTCAGTTTCCATGTTGTGATGGAAATCCCTTAATATGCAGTACAAGAAGTGTTAAAAACAGGTTGGGAAATGGAGCAGAAAGTGTGCTTTGGGGGAAAAGGGGACAATGCCTTCCACGATTTCAACATATTTACAAGATTTCCAGATGTTCTGCTACCTCAGATCTGCATTCATATCCCCGACCTTTCTAGTGGTGTGTGTCTCCTTGCATGTCCTCTTTTGCAAAACCACGTTAATCAGCTCCAGGGTAGATGGCATGGTAAACAGGACAAAGGAACAGATTATTACATTCCTGATGAGAATTTTGGCAGCTGTACAAAATAGCATGAAATTGCAAAAGATACACAAAAGCTGGAGCTGCAGAGAGCAAAATAATCAAATATGAAAAAAATGAACTCTTGATAAACTGTATGTTGATCTACTCCTGGATTTCTTATCCACTTCAAATGCTAACCAATATCGAAGAAAACATAACAGATTCCAGGTATCATTTGCCTGCCTCGAGGTAACTATTTTACTACAACAACAATAACCCCCAACAATAATTATGAATAACAGAAAAATACAAAAAAAGTGTAAGGCAAAAACTAAAAGGTAAACAACTTGGTTTAGGTTTTCTAATGCAGTACCCAAGACCTCAAAATTCTCTTAAAATCCTTATTTGGTGTTTCGCTTGTTCCTCTGTGTAACCACTGTGTATCTGCCTATCTTATGGCCGGAAAGCTCACAGCCCCTAAATGTGTTGGAATTCATCTCAAATTAGATTAAAGAAAACATAAGCGTGTGCCAGCCCTGGCTCATCTTATGTCTTAGTTTAACTAAGAAACGCATTCATACAGACTAGAGAAAAAATCACAGCATTCTCCAAGTAATTTGGTTTAACTTTGAAAACTGATGAGGTTCTGCACCATAACAAAAAAAATCTTGCCAGGTTCATGGAGTATCTGTGAGAAGAGAGCTGTCATTTCATAATGCATTATAGTGTTGTTTTCTTTCATGCATTTCTGTGTTGAGTCAGTAGGATTTTTTCTTTGTTTCAATGTTGCTGAGAACAAGTTTTCTCCACATTTCTGTGTCTTGAGATATAGTACTCCAGCTACAAGAAAGAACTGTTGAAATACGTGATGGGACATTTGACACTCTGGTTTTAGTAACTCTTCTTCATCTCCGGGTGGCATGGTGTAAGCATCACCTAACTCATGGGCTAGTCCTGCAATCTGAAAGGAAAGACAAAAAGGGTCATCTGTCCATCACACAGATTTATATTTGGTTTATATCTGATGACCACAGAAGTGAAGGAGAGTCATATCAGTTCCTCACTTGCACATATTCTTCTGTATGTGGTGATCCATGAATGGTGACATATATCTCATAGATACAGTTTGTATTGACAAAAGGAGGTTTTCTGCAGGTACAGTTATGCTATTCCTAGAAAAAATGCTTGCTAACTTAAGCCTTCTCTACAAGGCTATTACAGAAATGATTATTCTATAAATATCTTCAATTAGTATATGTAAATATTCTAATTTTAAATACGTCTCAGTTTCTCTGTTAAAATTTTAACACCCTTTTTAGCATACTCGCACTGAACCAGGACTGTGTTGTTTTCCGTTTGTGGAAAATCATTTATGTCATTAAGAGGAAAAAAGCAATCAAGTAACTTGAAAAATACTAAGGAAAATGCGATACTCAGCTTTATATCCAGCCTAATATTATCGTTGTTGGCTAACAGCACTTCATTGCTCTAATATTGAGAAAGCAGTGAAATGCAGTCAGACATGACTGGATAGAAATTAATAGAAGTCTATGTTTAATGGTTATCAAATTTGAACAGAAGGTTTGCCATAAAACTATTTAAGAGTGTCACACCCTGAAGCTAGGGATTACAGATAAGCTGCTGTCTGTGAGACTATATTTGATACACTAAAGAGTATGAATATGAATCCAAGAAAAATGTGAGCGGAAATTCCAAGCTTTGGGATTAACTGTACATTTGCTAAATGCATGCTATTTGAATTCCAAATTTATTTTCAAAACAGACCACATGTTCTATCTATTATCTTATGCAATAGAGTTGGTCAATAGATTTATTTCAGATGCTGATTTAGTTCACAATGATTATAGAATTACGGACAAAAACTATGTGTCTTATACTTTGAAAGTGAAGTTTGTGGATTTACTTATCTATTATGAAAATAAGCCAAATCCAGATTCTGAAAGAAGACTTTGAATGTATAAAGGAGCATGATTCTTAAAATAGAAGATCATTGGGGATTTTTTGCCTTTTTTTTTTTTTTAATTTGCATTTGTGGTTGCATTTGCAGATCCCATTGAGTGTAACAAGTCAGGTATGCAGTTCAGTTTCAAAGAATGCTTGTAATAAATTCCTTAGGCGAACTTTTTAAGACAACACTGTAAACTGGCATGCTACAAGCCTACTCTTACTGATGCGTAGCTCTAGCTGGAGCCAAGGTCTTAGGGTGTTTGAGGTTGTTTTTTTTCTCTTTGTTTATAAGCTTAATTTCAAATGGGATTCCAACTCTTAAGCACCCTTTCCCCGCCGCACCCCGCCCCTCCCCCCTCTCCCCCCAGTTTGACAGTAGTACAATAGGAATAAAAATGAAAAAAGCAGAACAGGGCAGGTTGCAGAAACAAAGGTATTGAAACCTCAGTGTTAACTTAAAATGAAAGGTGGCATCAAAGGCAATGAATTTGTGCCTGTCATTACTTTGCAGCATATCATTTGGATTATTTCACACTCAGAAATCAAATGACGCTCCAGTTCAGAACCACATCAACATGTTTTGCTATTTCTGCTATTACTGGCTCTCTTAAGAAATAAAACTCCTATATCAGCCCTTGACTATCCAACTATTACACACAGAATGTTTTAAAGACTTAGAAGTCGTCACTTGTTTGAAAGAGGATCTTCACAGTAAAGGAGATCCGATGCGTCTTCTGCATTTCAATATAATGGAGTTGCAGCATGCATTTAGGTTTGTGCCTTTACAAGCAATAAAAGCCAAATTAAATCTTTACTGTTCTTGTTCCTCAAAGTAAATGTTCTGTTTTCCCTGGGACCATTCTCCACCTTCCCTAATACCATATTCCCAGTTCTTGCCATTCTAACCAACACTCTTGTGGTCACAAAACAAGACAATCGGGTCAGTATTTTGGAAGAAAGTATTTTTATAGAGTTAATTTTCAGATATGTCAAAGACCTTCTAGTGTTGACCTCTTCTGTGATCATTAGCTTACATTAGCAAAGCCACTTGTGAGGGTACTCTCTATGGTTCTTCAGAAAAAGAGTACTTTAGGGAGATGGTTATGATACGGGTCTAACCAACTTCAGCGTAACATGAGACTCATTAACAATTTCTTAAAATATCCATCAGTAAAGTTAAATGAAACTTTTATAGCAGTACTGCATTTATACCATCATTGGTATACAAACACAGAATTGCAGAATCATTTTGGTTGGAGGAGACCTTTAAGATCATCGAGTCCAAACGTTCACCCTGCACCACCAGGTCACCACTAAGCCATGTCCCTAAGAAACACATCTACGCATCTTTTAAATATGTCCAGGGATGGGGACTCCACCACTTCCTTGGGCACCCAATTCCAATGCTTTACAACCCTCTCTGTAAAGAAATTTTTCGTAATATCCAAGCTAAACCTACCCTGGGGCAACTTGAGGCCATTTCCTCTCATTGTTGTTTGGGAGACTAGAATGACACCAATCTCGCTACAACCTCCTTTCAGGTAGTTGTAGAGAGCGATAATGTCTCCCCTCAGCCTCCTTTTCTCCAAGCTAAACAACCCATTTTCCTCAGCTGCTCCTTAAAGGACTTGGTGCTCTAGACCCTTCACCAGCTTCATTGTCCTTCTTTGGGCATGTTCCAGCATCTCATTGTCCTTCTTGTAGTGAGGAGCCCAAAACTGAACACACTACTCAAAGTGTGACCTCCCCAGTGCTCAGTACAGGGAACAATCACTTCCCTAATCCTGCTGGTGACACTAGTGCTGATATAAGTGTTACGAAAATACCCCGCAGACAATTATAAAAATAAATACGGGTTTTATTATGTCCCCTTGAACAAGTTCGAATGATGTCTGGTTA
>NW_010433208.1:3766-13372 GCF_000710305.1 Buceros rhinoceros silvestris | reverse complement strand
TATTAATATTAATTATTAATTATTTTGCCTGGTTGCAATGCATTCATGCATTAAAAATCAGAAAATTATTTCATGTTAGACTTCAATGAGAAATCCACAACTATTCATTTTCTGGAAAATTTCACATTCAGAATGCTTCTGTCCATCAGTTATCCTGCCTCAGTGTAGAATCTTTAGAATTCAAAAATTTTTCTTTATTACAAAGTTTCAGAAGTGGAAGAGTTCATCAGTAAAAACATATTGTAAAAAAAGCCAAACCAAACAACAATTGTACAATAGAAAAAATATTCACCTTTCAGATGAATTTCACTTTGAAGTGAGAAAGTTGGCAACCACTTCTAAGCTTCTTAGGTTATTTATGAAGAGAGTTTTGCCACTGAAATTAAATAACTAAGTAAGAACACAGATGTAGCTTCCAATTTTTCATTAATTTTGATATTAATATTCTTCCTTTTCATTCTCTTGAAAGTTTCACATTAAATAAATAGGTTATTATTTTTATCCTGTTAATGTGGGTATTAACTTAGTTATGTTTGCATGGCTATGTTAACTAAGTATGGGAATGTCATCTGTGCTTTTTTCGGTTTATAGCCTATCAGCTCCGGGTCTGCCAGCCTCCAACAAGTATACCAAATGCTGAGATTCTAACTGAGGATGATGAATTCGAAATAGGTAATATGAGAGAAAATAAAAGCAATATTTTTCTCAAAAAAAGAAAAAAAAAAAGACCTGCTATGCACAGAAATTCTCACTTTTCAGGATGCAAGTCATGCTTTAATAAGTTACATATATATTTGAAAATAAATTTTTAAGTTATCATTCCTCTTCTCTACACTTCTTGAACCCACCTATGTTTCCAAGATCGCATGTAAGTAACATAGTAACTCCTTTCTAAATACCTTCGTTTAAAAAGACATTTTCAATAATGTTTAATATAAAATACTGTCTTATACTGAAACAAAAAAAAAACCACCACCAAAAAAAGTAGACAAATCTTTACCAGAATTAAGGTTCTGTGACATGAAAAGTAAAATAGGATTTCAGAAAATTAGGAGGATCTAAGAAGATAACATTCTGACCTTCTAAGACGTATTAATAATATTACTTAGACAACTATCATTCAAAGAAATAAGACTTACATGATCAGATCTCACAAGTTTGACAAACTAGTTTTGCTCACATTATGGCAATGAAAAATAAATCTATTTGCTTAGTTATATTGGTAACAGAGAGAAAATACTTTTCTTTTTTTCTTTTCTGCTCTGAATCTGAACCAAAGAGAACTTCTGGGATGTACAATTTTTTACTTCTATTGGTACATAAAAATCTATGAATTTTTAATTAATTAAAAAAGGTACTATTTCTTACTCTCATCCTGTCAAATTTAGATATCGTCAATGAGCTTACTTAATTTTTTTCCTCTCGGCATTGTATGGGTTACTGACTCAGTATCATTATCTCTTTAGTTTCCCAATGGTTATCCAAAACATTATACTGCCCAAAGCTTTGTGAACACATAGTTCACACAGCATCAGTCAAGCCCAGACAAATTAGCGAACTATCCAACTAATAATGTGGTGGAGAACAGTGATAAAGGCAGCACAGTGTGCAACACAGTGCTCATTCTTAGACTAATCAAAGTTGTTTATGCTAGAGGTCATTTAGCCCATTATATATGGCAGTGAGAAACTTCATTAATCAATAATGTTATCAAAGTTAAAAGTTCCAGTTAATTGCTGCTTAATGTTTCTTTTATTTGTGTTTTGTCTTGGTTTGTTTTTCCAAACAGGAGACATAATAAGATACCAGTGTCAGCCAGGCTTTACCTTGGTTGGTAATGAGATTCTGACATGCCGACTAGGCGAAAGGCTTCAGATGGATGGAGCACCACCTACCTGTCAAGGTTTATTCTCCTTTTTCTTTTCCTCCTGCTAGACCAGCTGAATGGTGATTCCTTATACACCCTCCACTACCTCTTTACATAAGGTGGCACACTGAAAATATTCCAGACTTTTTGATGCTGTTCCCAGTATTGTCCTTGTGTTATCCCAGTATTTGTTATGGTGAATATGTGTCACATATTAACACAAAATAATTAGTAATGTTTTAATGGATTTGCTTAAAGAATTGCTGCTCTACTCTGTGAAAATAATTTCACAATTTTTTTTTTTGGATGGGGTGTCTAAATTTAATAAATAATGATGTTATTTGATTTTATCTAGAATACAGTAGTTTGACAATTTATATAGAAATTTAAAAAAAAGCTAAATTAACATAGCGTGTATTTGGGTAAACAGGATCATGACACCATTTTTCAGTGCAACATTTAAGTTTTTCCATTTTTATTTAGGGTTTTTTAAAGAATAGCTTTTCTGTATGTGTGTGTGTATGTCTGTGTGTGTTCATGTTTTCCACCTTTTATTAAAAACTGAATAGAAAGATATAACAGTACATCATTGTTAAGATCTAAACAAGATTACAATCCAGCTAACTGCTAACATCACAGTTTAAACCAGTCTTTATTAAGCTGACTTTTGATATGTTATACTATAATAGAATTTTCTCTGCATTTTTGAAGAATGTGTGAGCATTTGAATTCATACCAAGCTAATTAGGGAGCTAATGGATATAAAACTTGTGCATATTTATTTATTTTTTTTAAGGCATGTCTTTAAAGTTTCATTAATGGGTACATGTTTATGTTTTCTTACTAAATCTTCCGTTTATTTCCAGGAAGATAAATAAGGATGTGCAATTATAAATATGTATGATAAGATATTTTGAGGGGAAAAACCCCCGAAACTCCATGGCCTCATAAAAGTATAATTTATGCAAACAAAATCCATTTTGAATTCTGCTGGTTGTTGTGACAGTCCTTTGTGATCCATCTACTCCAGAGCATAATATTCTTGCATCTACTGCAAGGTTAAAATTCTTTCACAAATATATCATAATAAATTAAGTTGATTCACATTTGTAATACATGAAAAAAAAGCACTGTGGTCTGAGCTTTCTGACAATCAAATATTTGTTGTTTGTTTTGTTCTTTTTAGCCCCCCAAATCTTAGTTAATTAGTGTATCTATAAAAACAGTTATGATGAAAGATTTATTTGCAAATAGTAAATTAATTCTGAATAGATCTACTACTTTTACAAGTAAAGCTTTAGTATTTGAACTTTCTTAGTAATTTTGGCATTTTATGCACAAAACTATGCAAAAGTCATAATAATTCTTAGCAGTCTTGAGTTTAATTAAAAAAAAAAAATCTGGTAATCCGTGCATTCATTTAGATACAACTGTGTCTAGGAATAGCTTCCAACACCCCAATTTAAATTCAACCTTAACTTAGCAGGCTAATAGTATTAATGGGTGGAAAACCATAGTAATCTCCAGGGACTTGTTTAAATGTTAAAATTATGTAATAATGGTTAGGACAAACAGAGACATATGTGCTGATCCTGAGGCATTCTCTCAGCACGTGTTGATGAAGGCCTATTTATATACATTGCAAGACCCAAGAAAAAATCTCAGGAAAGTTCAGTTACTACAGTTAATCTTTCCTCTGCCACATATAAATGTTAAACATTGGATCATCAACTAAATATTAAACCAGTGCTCTTATCACTTCAGTCTAAAGCTGGATGAAATTAGCATAATCTTCAGAGTTAGTAGACTCAGGAAATTAAAAAAAATCCCTATCAAAGGAATTAGTTAAAACACGTTTAAAATGACCATTCAAACTTGCCATCTAGAATAAGCAGCAGCATAATTTTCTCTTGTATTTATTTATATAATGTGTAAGTTTGAAGATAGCAATATCTTAGTTATCCTTCAGTATTGAAATCCAGATCATTAAAGAGCTTTCTGGAATCTGGAAGCAGCAAAATTACACAGGCCTTTCTGAAAGTAATGCCTCCCATTTTATTATGTTGGCCCACAACATCAGAGGCAGATGTTGGTGGTGTGGCAGTAGAGCTTGAACCTTCTCAACAATACTCCGTTAGATTTTGTTGCCGTGTGACAGACAGCAGCAGAGGGGCTGTCTGACAGCATGGTGTCTGACATGGCAATGCCTATGGAGCAAAGGGGGGTCATTGAATTCCTCCACGAGGAAAAAATGGCACCCACTGACATTCATCAACACTGCTGAATGTTTACGGAGACCGAGCAGTGGGTGTCAGCACAGTGAGGAGACGGGTGGCACGTTCCAGCAGTGGTGACAGTGGCGGTGGGTCACCTCCGCTGGTGCAGATTGTTATGAGCTCAGCACGCAGGCTCTTGCACATCACTGGTGAAATGTACGACCAGAGGTGGGGAATGTGTTGAAAAATAGAGTTTTGTAGGTGAGAATTTCTCTCTCGAATAGTGTTTTGTGCTCTTTGTGCCTGTTGAGGTTTCCACGGATAAAATAGGAGGCAGTACTTTCAGAGTGACTTATTTATATATCTAAAATTTATCTCTCCAGTGACGTTAGTATGCTACAATGGTTTATGTATAAGCTACCATACTCAAATTGTGCAGGCTATATCACATTACATAAGAGTCACTCTTAAGAAATAAACTCAGCTTTTCTGCTGGTTCATATCTGCATTTGTTTACTAATTCTTTTCACCAGACATTGAATTTTTCTTCAATTTTTATCTTGAAATAAATTAATAGCCACATTCAACATTCATTTATTTGTTGAATCTGAAGAGTGCTGATGAACCAAATTTAAATAATAATTTTTTTTAGATTTGAATCTAAAGTATTGCAACAAAGATGTAGTAGTCAATTACAAGGTAACTCTAGGAGAAAATATTGAAACAAGATCTACTTAAGATTTTATTCTGTGATTTTGTTACAGGTTAGCTTACACTACATTTAGTACTATTAAAAAGTATGTCATTTTTTTTCTATTTTCTCTGATAAGGATTTCTTAAAATTCTTGAAGATTTCCTTCTTAAGATCAGAAAATAATCACTGATTTCCATGGCTTATGCTAATGCCTATCATCATCTTCTGTTAAACAGAGTATTTCCCACATGCAGCATGTAACCTCGCCCTAAATTTTCCTTGAAATTAGCTCTACTTTCAGAATTAAATGAAAGCTTCAGAGTAAAGAAGATTCGAACTGTCTTTGGTATCATAATTAAAGGACCCTGAGAAAACTATTGAGTGGCTCTCAGCTATATCTCAGCTACATTAGCTCAAATTCATAAAAAAAACCCTTAGCTACTCAATTCCCAAGGGAATCCATTGTACAGCAGTAAGACTTTAAGTTCTCTATAAAACTCCTGATGGTTGTTTACCTGGAAATCCTGAAATTGAGACCCTGTGCAAAGCAGAATCACACGGAGGCAGCAAGACCAGCTGGAAAAAACTCAGTGCACCCAGATGACTATGATGCTTTTCCTGCCTACCTGACCCTCTGTGTGCTTATAAATATATGTACATATAAAGCTTGGGAGGGTCAGTACTTTCATTCGCTTGAGATAAAGTCTGTATCACAACTGGCCCAGCACTGTAGATTGACAGACAGTTTCTAGCCATGTGAATTTTCTCATTTAATTTTAAAATTGAATTTTAAAATTTATGGCTAGATTGCTTACACTTTTTCCAGGTCTGGTTGGATGAGGTTTTGAGCAACTTCATCTAGTGGAAGGTGTCCTTGACCATGGCAGCAAGTTGGAATAGATGACATTCAAAGCTCCCTTCCAACCCAAATCATTCAAAGATTCTATAATTCTTATGGGGTTTGCTTATGAAGATAATTATACTTTTTCTCTCTCTTTCTCTGCTTTTCTCTGTTCTCTATCTCTCTTCATAGTCCAATGATTTTTACCCATAAAAATCTGATTTTTATATTTAATAACTTAATATTATTTTCCGTGTTCTGGAGAGAGCTAAGATCTGTTATTTTCTCGGGTACCTTGTAATGGCTCAGTACTAACTCACTTTCATGTAAGTGCTCTCTGTGAATATAAAAACCAGATTTTAAGGGTCCTGTTCAGCAGAGTACAGTTCTGAATAAACTGCAGGCACTTGTTCATGCATCATGAAGCAAAACCATTTCTTGAAAGAAGTTCCAGTAACATGGTAATATCAAATATTTTTCTTTCATGAGATTGTTATTCTGTGTGGACCTAGTGAATCAAGATAAATAAAAAATCAAGCCTTTTCATCATACTTTTAAGCACCATTTTGCTGAATTTCAGCAGGCGCTTTAAATGATGATAACTTATTTACAATCTTCTATCCCTCCTGAAACTATGACAATTAAGAATAACCAGAGCTGCTATGTATTTTCCAGTTCAACTGTAAGTGGAAGATTAATAACTTCACAATATGATGTGGAATATAAGAAAAAATAATTTTTTAGAGTGAGGTGAAGGTATTGTAGGCAATACCTGCTGAAAGAGTCAGCAGAGATGGAGCAGATGTCTTGTTTTATCCCTGCAGGAAACACTCTCATATCGTGAGATCTAGCCTCTCCCAGCAATATTTCAGAGAAAAGGATAAAGCATATTCCTTTTCTTATTTCCTAGAGTTAAATTTGGGAAAAAGGCTGTCAGCAATTAAGAACCTCAGAGTTTAATAAGTTCTTCTTCAAATTACTTAAATCTATTCATCAGAGAAATTGTCTCTGTGTCAGGAAAGTACCCAGTTGTCTGAACTTGAGAGTTCACTAGGAATGTGAATGTATAGCAAAAATTCTCTCATATGCAGATTTAATAATAAGGAAGCGCTTTGTAGATATAGACTCAATATGCGCATAATATATATATATATGGATGATATTTGTATTTTTTCTTTTAAATGGGACAGAAAACACCTTTTTTTTCCTTCTAATTTGATCTTTGTTTCCTCAGACAGTATTTGTTGTATGGTGAACTGTTATACTCATTTTAAAAAGAAGGAGCAATTAGAAGTGCCCAAGGTCAGCCTGAGGTTCTCTAGCTCGTTCAGGATTATAACACCAACCTCTTGACTGTTAGTCATAGGCTTTGATTTTAATAATTCTTCTTTGCTGCTTCTTTTGGTTAAAGTTAGGGAAGAATTGAAACTGTATTAGATGTGGTGAAGGAAAAATATAATTTCCAGTGTTTTTTATTGCATGCAAAGGCAATAAGCTAGCATTTTCCAAAGTTTCTGTGTATCTAAAAACTAGGTAGATGGATTAGCTAATTGTCTAATTAGCTGTACTAAGTAATGAACTGTGGTCCTGAAGTGTGTCTTTTATTTTCTAAACCAAAGGCATCATGTCTGAATAGTGCTTACATAGTGTGTAGGTACATCAATATTCTTGGAGCTTGATTGAGGGTCTCAAAATCTAGGTGCTGCTTGATATAGATTGCGTGAGGGATTGATTTGTCTTTATTTAAATCTGACAACCAAAAATCACAGTATCAGTCTTCAAGTTTGCTTTCAGTGAAAGGCTTTACCTGGAATTATTGCTGACAGTAATATAATCTGAAGGGGAGAAAAAAAAAGAGTCCATGGTTCACTTTTTGAATGATGCAACAATTTAGCACTGAAATACAGCCTACAAGAATATCTTAGCTTCTAGAGAATGAAAGAAGAAAAATGTCATGATTTGATAACTTCTAAAGGTTGCAAGGTTATTTTAAAGATGAACATTACTTCCGATTTTCTTTCTACTAACTTTGTTTCTAAAATATTGTCAGTGTTTCTGTATTTATGGAAATAAAATGAGCAATACAGACCTCTTAAACTCACGAAAACAGAAATAGTGGGATTTAGATTTTTTTACCAATCTTTCTGTTTCACAGTGCTCTGTCCAGCCAATGAAATGCGTCTGGATTCAACAGGAGTGATACTGAGCCCTGGATATCCTGACAGCTACCCAAACCTCCAGATGTGCGCGTGGACCATTACTGTGGAAAAGGGTTATAATATCAGCATGTTCTTTGAGTTCTTCCAGACAGAAAAGGAATTTGATATACTTGAGGTGTTTGATGGTAACTATAGGATGCACAACTTCAGATGATATTTTTCTCTATACATGTAGTTTTACATTGTATCCGTATAATCAGTATTGTTTATGCATACCATACTTTGTCAGTGTAAGAAAAATGTTAAATAAGCAGTTATTTATATTTTTGTGCTAAAAAGAACTGTTGAATTACTATACTTCAAAATTGTACTGCATCAAGTTTAGAAATAATTTTGTTTCTGAACAAATATGCACTCTCCAGTGTACAAAATGTGATGTCATCTTCCATTTTTAATTCAGATTGGTTTACCATTTGCTTGGAGGATTTTTTTCTATGTATATTAATTGCTTGCATATAATTTATTGTATTTTTTAAAAAAACTTTGTAACTTCCCCCCCTCTTTTTTTTTCTTCCTTGTTTCAAGGACCAAACATTCATAGCCCATTGCTCATTTCTCTCAGTGGGGACTATTCATCTTCTCTAAATATAACCAGCAATGGCCATGAAGTATTTCTCCGGTGGTCAGCAGATCACGGCACTAATAAAAAGGGTTTCAGGATAAGATATATAGGTATGTAAATCAGACTTAATATGTATAAAATTTTAATATGTAACATATTTATTTATGTGAAAAGGATAATATAAACCATATTTTGTAACATTAATTGCCCAGACTGAAAGGAAATCCAATCTGTTTTATATATGAACCTGATGATACTGATCTTGTGAGGAAAAAAACCCACACACCCTAAGCAGGATATATGAAACACATGTTCTCTGTAAAGATTTAAGCAAATATTTCATAGGACTTTAAAATGACATAAGCCGGTACTAAAGGTGAAAAATGAAGCTTCCCCCTTCTCCCTCCCATCATGTACTTGCACTCATGTGCCTCTGTTCTTCATAATGAATCTTTATAGAATTAATCATTAACACTTTTGGTGGAACAGGAGAAGAGGTGTCAACAAGGAAGAATTGAGCAGCTATACTGTGGAAAAATGGGAGACCCTGAGGATTAAACTGTTTAAGGTCCAACAGAAGCAGCAAACTGTAGAAGAAATCAATTAGTATGTCAAAAAAGCCAACATTCTGTGTGTTATAAACTCAAATGAACGTATTTATGAATAGTGTGTAAAGATTATACTTAACAATGATTGGGTTTTATATAATTATTATACAATATCATTTTTCGTAGGATATATTAATTAATCAAGCTAAAGTACATTTGTTGCAGTTTACAGCAATTACACAATTTTTTTTTTTTTATCATAACCAAGGACATAAAATACATAGAATGAAAAGTACTGGGCATAGTATCTGTAGATACTAGAGAAGCTATTGGTATCAACCAATTTCACTTTACAAAGTAGAGAAAGCAACAGAGAATAAATATAATATTCTTCTTTCTGCTGTGTTTTTTGTTTTTTCTCACTCAGTTTTTGGCTACTTCAGTATTGCACGAAAGCAGTTAGGCTCACAGTCTGTAAACTAATATCAGTGTCATCTTTCCCTTTAGGAGAGGATAGTTTTCTCAGGTAAACTATTTGTTGTCTAGCTAGATAAAATTCACTGTTGGCTAGATACAAGATTTTATATGGTACCTATTTTGCCTGTAATACCTGTTGCATCTGTTAAAAGCGAAGAAAGAGAAAGTTCATAAAACTCTTT
>NW_010433208.1:3231-3651 GCF_000710305.1 Buceros rhinoceros silvestris | reverse complement strand
GAAAGAAGTATTGGGAGGAAGATAGGAAATATTTACTAGTGATCTGTATCCTCAGAAAATATCAGTACATTTTCTTATACACTGAAGGAGTAGAGGTGTCTGTATTCAGTTCTACCAAGAGTATAGGGCAATCTAGTGTGAGAAAATATTTTCATAGTATATCTACAACATCTCTAAAAGATATGGCAGCGCTTCTCATTCTGCTACTTGCTTTAATAAAGAGTAAACAAACAGCCACATGACTCTATCCTGATCAGATGAAGCCTTTGCCTGAGAAAACCAGCAGCACTTTTCTATTTGCCTGAGAAAATAGAGGCTAACAGTTACTAATATTTCTTCAAAACACGAAGGAAGCTCTTAGAAACAAACTTCCAACTTCTTTCCTACAAAATGGGAAAATGTCTGTCTTGGCTAGCCAGT
>NW_010433208.1:0-3096 GCF_000710305.1 Buceros rhinoceros silvestris | reverse complement strand
TGGAATATTGTTTGTATGTGTTAGCCAGTCTTGGCTCGTCCTTGAACCAAAGCGATGAGAGACCAAGTTAAATTCTTAAATGAACAACACTTGCATTTGCTACCAGGTTTAAGTCCCCTCTGGTCCACTCCTTTGGCAAGGTAGCAAAACTAAGTGACTTTTTATTCATGGACTTAATGAACAAGGGAGTTAAAAGAAATATAAGCAAAATGACAGTATAGTAATTAAGCAATCTTTGATGTGATGTCAGAAACTTAAAGCACATAAAGCCTTTCACATTATAAATAACATAAGGGTTTTTTTGCTCTCATAAAGATTTCTGATTTTTTTTTCATAATATCTAAATAAGACTTCTGGAGGGCTTTTTGTGTTCTAAATAAATCACAAAATAAAAAGCAGATTCAGGCTTTTTTCCATTGATTTATGGTGACACTCATAAATATGATTAAATTCTATTTTAGATTTGCTAGTTCACTTTAGTTCATTGTATCACAGAAATGGAAAGAAATAACTTCTTTAGGTCCAGAAAGACCAAATGATTTTAAAAGAATGTTTCCTTCATAAAAAAAAAAAAAAAAGGTAATCTACTGAAATATATCAAATAAATTCTATTTTAGATTTGCTAGTTCACTTTAGTTCATTGTATCACAGAAATGGAAAGAAATAACTTCTTTAGGTCCAGAAAGACCAAATGATTTTAAAAGAATGTTTCCTTCATAAAAAAAAAAAAAAAAGGTATTCTACTGAAATATATACAATTGCAAAAAATATCATCAGGAGTTAAAATTCTGTAGCTTACTTGGTTTAAAAAAGAAGGTGGTACAAAACCCCCCCAACAGTTATATAAGTGATCTATCACTGCATTTCCTTTGAGGCAACTAACACCTAAAGCCCTTATAAATCCCTATTTTTCACTGTTAGATAAATTGCTTGGTGAATGCATGATCAGGATAAAAAATACAACTTTTAGTGACGTTTTCTCTGCTTGTCGTATGTTCACTGAATTCAACAGGAATATGTCAAGAATTGTCATCTGGATTCTAAATGCATCTTTTATTATTCAATATTTATGTTCAAAGCTCTCTACTGTAGTACTCCAGAGTCCCCTCCACATGGTTTCATTGTCAGCCAGACAGGAGGACAGCTCAACAGTATGGTTCGCTGGGCTTGTGATAGAGGTTTTCGGCTCATTGGGAAAAGTACTGCTGTATGCAGGAAGTCTCCACATGGTTATTACTCATGGGATGTTCCAGTCCCAGCTTGTCAAGGTAAATTCTTTCACCATGAAATAATACATCCTAAGAAACTTTCTTTTTCCGTTCCTAATGTAAGCCATCAGTTTTCTGACTTCAAATGAATAGCAGGTGATCATTTAATGTCCATGCTACTGTGTCATCTAGTAAAACTTACACAAACAAGTGTATTTTTAAGGAAAAGTAATTCAACAGAATTAGCTAGGACTGGCAGGTACTAAAAGTAATCTACATAACATTTTTTCCCTATACTAAAAGCTACATTTCTGTGCTAGTTTCCACATATGTAAGATTCAGCTCATAACTGCTGTAAACTAAAAATGTCATTGAGTGATTTCTTGAGAGCTCTGTTTTTTAAATAAAAGGTTGTTATCACACATTTGGTGTGCTGGAGTGAAGCTTGTTTCTTAAAAAAATAAGGTTAAGGGAAGGATATATTTTTCTTATGCCACAAGATTGAATCTGTTAACACAGATACGACTTAAAATTTATTCACTAATGTAGATTTTTGAATACTGAAAGAGTAAATAATCTCAATGGTAGATATAAAACATTTCAGGTTGTATCTACAAAATATCTGTTATATTTTTTGTTTATTGCTAAAAGAGACAGAATTTGCAGAATAAATATTTCTGTAGCATTTATTTGTGGTCAGGATCACAAGCAACAGCATTTAACATGTTACAAGGTTTTGTTACAAGTTACTCTTTCGTGAGTGGATATTAGTTTTCACACCTTGCTGAACGCTAGCCCTGATGTAACTGACAGTGGACTGCCAGTTCTGGTAACTCCATTATTGCCTGTAACTTCTTTTTATCATTAACATGTGTTTTAGAAGGAAGAGATTATCTTGGCGAGTTATGCACTAAACAGTGTTATTTGATTCTACCTTGGTTATGCCAGCTTTTGGTTATCCTCCTCTTCGCACAGGAAGTTCTGCCTAATGTTTGCTGCTGCAATGCAAGCTACTGATGAATTTGAGCTATAACAAACAGCATTTTGGTCACATGTTCTTATTTAAGTGCCACGGAGGCTCAGTTTCTTTCTTTGGTCATATCAGGTGATAGTACAGCTTTGTCAGATCTTTAATAAGAAGTGCATGATAGACCTTCTCCTTTAATTAACATGTCACTTTTTATCCCTCCGGGATCATGTCTTCATACCCTCTGGAAGATGGCATTCAAGGAAAATAGGCCTAATCTGTCTCCTAATCACTGTTTTCTTATTTTTTCTAAATGTGTGTTTTCTCTAGTTGCCAGTAGATATTGTGATAGCCATAAGATATATGTTTTTATGGTTCTCCAGATGAGATGATGAGCAAGTTAATAATTGTTTTCTGAGATCTCAGTACAGTGATTTCTGTGATTTCAGTACACACACTGTACTTTATGTACTTTATGATACTTATACTTTAACATTTATCCTATTACCTTTGTTTCACAAGTTGTGGTAGCATTAGTGCTTTACCTGTGTCTCAGCTGTGATTATTAGCTTTGCTGCGGTACGACACTGTTGTTATATTGCTTATGAAGCAGATCTGTCTTAAGTCAGATCGGCTCACAGAAAGGGCAAAAATAGATTACTCTTTTTTATCAAGTATTTATAAATAGCCTGAGAGGCTTAACTTTTCATGTCTCTGTGTAGGCAGGATAGGTGGTTTCTTAGGGTTCAAAATTCCAGTTCAAAGTAAAGTACTTAAGAGGTAAGTGCCTAAGCCCCTCTTTCTTTTTTTAAATTTTTTAATTTTTCTTTTTTTGGATCTGACCTGCATTACATGTACAGTGTTAAAATGTGGAGAAGACTTAGTTTTGATTTGTCGTGGTTTGAGAAGGGGGGCTGTTTC
>NW_010433207.1:25927-34350 GCF_000710305.1 Buceros rhinoceros silvestris | reverse complement strand
AACGGAGAATTGTTTCTGTTCTATCTCAAACTAGGACAGCTTTCTCTGTTCTTTTTAAAACCAACCAGAAATCCCAGCAATGCGTAATCAGCTAGACCATTTTCCATTATCAGTAAAACACTAATAACTGAATCATTACCTTTTCCAGGTATTTCACACAGGTAATAACATTTTAGTGACTATTTTAGTGCATATGTAGTAAAGAAACTCTGAAATACAAAGTTTTCTTTCCTAGATTTTCTAGGACTTGGTCTAAAAGTTATTCAGGTCAACAGAATTCTTATAATCACCTTAATAAGATTTAGGCAGGCCCCAGTGAGCGCAAATATACAACAGTAATTAAAATACACATGGTCATGTGCATCTCAGAATGAACCCAGCGACTGAAAGAAAAAAACCTGTTCTGCAAACAGCAAGTTTGTAGGTAATAAATTGTTGCACTTCAATGTTTTTTTCATTACATATATATTTAAAAAAATATATCTTGTTCTCTAAAAAGAGTATTTGCTTTGCTTCTCTGCTTTTAAGATATCTTTTATTGACTCCTCTGCTTACTGAGAGAATACATTTGAGGAAACACTATGCTACCTTACTTAAGTGATATGACTTTGCTGCCAGAGGAAAATAAAAAAAGATTGCTGTCAAGACTGTCTGTTTGAGCAACTAGTCTACACAAGACTTCAGAAGCCTCCAGATCAATTTTTCAGTACTTGAGAAAGCCTCCATGGTACAAAAAATATGTAGGATATTTGGCTAATTTTTCTGTTGGGAAATATATTATTTAACATGCGTGTTTTGATGCCTTCACTGTGTCTGAATATTGCCATGCATCTCAGGATGATGATAAAATAAGAAGAAAGAGATGCAAAACCTCTTTACTCAGTCATGTTCATTTTACTGCAGGCCTACCTACAGGATGTTCTTGACTGATGTATCTAGACTAGGTTTAAATTATTCAAGAAATTGAGCTGATTGTCAGCCCAAGTTTTTTCTTTGCATAGTGTATCACATCACTTAGTTATGTCCCATTGGACTACCCTAAACAGTTCTTTTTCATCTTTTATTCTTATGCTCTTCAATACTCTTAAATGATTGTTACAGTCCCTCTTAAATGTTCTTAGCCAAAGTAAGAATGTGAGATGTGTTCAGAATATTGTCTCCCATCATGGGAACAACAAAATAAATCATTAATAACATTGCTAAGGGCTTTGTTTCTTTCCATTAATTTTATCTAGCTGTGTTGTTTTAATCATGGGCTGGGAAATAAATCAATAGACCGTGAAGATCACATTTTCTTGCAATTTTTTCTTGGAAAAGCTTAATGGAGACCTAATAGCAGATTGTCAATGCCTTTGAGGAGTTGATCGTAAAAGTCCTAGCCAAGAGCTTTACAGTGGTGTCTGGCAAAAAGGAAGAAAACAAGCTAAAACAAGAGGTTCTGCCTGGATACCAGTAAAAGCTTTTTTGCCGTGAGGGCAGTCCAGCAGGGTACAAGGTTGCCCAGAGAGCTGGTGTCATCTCCATCCTTGGGAGCTTTCAAGACTCAGATGGAAAAAGTCCCAAGCAACGTAGTTTGACCTCATAGTGGGCTCTGTAATATGCAAGGAGTTGAATTAAACATCTGAGGTATCTTCCAGTCCCGGAATTATCATGTCATTCTACATGAAGCAATGAAGAGCTAACCGAGAGGGGGAGAAAGCAAGAGAGGAAAACAGAAAAATAAAACAAAATTTCAGAGAATATTATTGAATTTTATCGTACATAAAATTTGAAGAAAGAAAAATACGAAAATAAGCTCTCATTCTCTAAGGTATAATTGAAACGTCTCACAGTCACTGAAAAAGAGTTTAAAAACACATTCAGGTATTGAAGAAGAGGAATTTTTTTTTAGGCTATTTCTCATAATTAACAAACCCATGGAAGATGTCTTGGTAGGACTCTCATAAATTTAATTTGCTGAAAGAATAAAGAAAGATGCAGGTAACATACACATCTAGACAGCTTGACAGAGCATTCAGCTGTCTTAGCCTGGCCTGGTGTCAAAGCCTGTCTCAAGAATTGCAGTGCTGGGCTTTTAGAAACTCATATGAGTCATCATTATGCCTGAACGTACTATTCTAAAATATGCAGCATACGTTCCTGGTTATGTGTTGTGCATTTTAATCCAGTCTGTCTCTATGCTTGATCAGCTATTTAAACAATACTAATCGCAGGAATTCAAGGAATGGCACTCTTATTTCGAGAAGGGATTGTTTTATTTCTTTCCAGATACTTTTCATTGAATTAAATGTTTAATTTTTTATTTCAATGATAGCCATGTTAAGGAAGATTCATAATAACTTTAAAAATATAGAGGTCTATTTTACGTAAAGGTCTGTCTTTTTACCAGCAATGTCTGAATACAAATTAAAACAAATTATAACCTATATAATTATACTGTTTAAGATTTTAAAATTTCTTATTAGCCTTAAAAAAAAAATCTTCCTATAGTGCCATGATTCTGGTTACATGAACATTTCCATATCTTCTTAGTTTAGTTGCCCAAACAAACTCTCTATGTTTATAAAGATCAAGCTGTTTTTTTTCTCTGTTATTCAGCTTTCAGTCACACACATGAGACTCTGCTCTCTGACTGCATGGTTAAAACTCGGATGATACTTCTGCTGACACTTGAGCTCTGGGCTCTGGTTCATAGGCAAGGAATACTGAAAACTTATTTTTTCATTAGTTAAATATGGCTGCTAATGTAACTACGTAATAGCCTCGTGGATCACATATTTTTAGAAAGGAGATGTTATTTCTGCATATATTTGCATGTCTCTCAAATTCAGCAGTAACTTTTCTGAGAAGTCTTGATTCAACAGTTTCCAAGAGGTTTTGCTTGTCAAATGTATAAACTGATCTTCAAAAATATATATATATACACAGTATAGTACACCTGTCATTACACTACGTACTTCCTTAGCTCACTAATAAACAGAGAATCAAACTTGAGAAACAGCCACACTGATTGATGGCTCACTTTAAAGCAGTGTTCTGCTAATCAGTCTGCCATGGCACTGAAAGAGTGAATGCCAGGAATGTGCAAGAATTTTTACCAGCGCTGTTCTCAGCACAGCGCTATGAAAATGCTTCTCCAGAGTGCTGCTCCTTGTAAGGTGCGAAGGAAACCACTCTGGAGTGCCCAGTTTCTGCAACTTGCATTCACTCAGAAGGGAATTAAGACCATTAAGTCCTTAGAAGGCAAGTTCCTGTTCACTGATGTTGCAGCTTTGAGAGCTGATGTGTGCATTAAATGTATTGTTTCTGAATCCGTTATGGATTTAAAGATAAATGCTTTCAACTAGGAACTGATACCATATGATTATCTCTAAGGAAAATAATAGACTGATTATTTCAAACTTACCACAACATGAATTCACTTGAGAAAATATGTTGATGTGCTTCTTCAATTCTAAACTAAAAACATATTGTTAAAAAGAGATATAAAAAATTGTCCTAATTTCAGTAGGGAACCTTTCACATTTCCAACTCTCATGCAAAGATTTGTATGCTTTGATGGTATAATTATCCATGATCTGCACAAAGACTAGAATGTTTACCTCATTTTGTGTTTCGGTTTGGACTTGAAACATAAATATGTCAAAGGTCAAGGCTCCCTCCCCTGAGCTGCACACACACACCCCCACACCCATTGTTCTGACAGTATCAAGCCTATAAAACAAGTCTCATTTATTAAGAATTTATGATTTACTCCCATGAATACCAATGGGTGTAGTGCAAAAATGTTTGATTGCTGAATTGCAATTTAATAACCAAGTTATAAAAACTGTTATAGAACATGACCTATTGGCCACACACACATAAATATTTAACCAGGAGTCAAGACTTCCTTACACTTGCTCTTAACGGAACAGATTATTAATGTAAGGGAAATGGAGAATTTTCAAAGTGTGTGTTGTGAAACACCTCGTAAGTGCAGTGCTGTTAAAGAATCGAATTTTTTTTTGTTTGTTTTAAAAGGATTTTCATACCTGCAGGTACTATTATATATAATATACAAATATTATATGCAAACAATAAACAAATCAAGTTGCAAATAATTTTAAACCAGGCTCAGGTTTAAACTATAAGGTTAATAATCTCATTAAAAATTTACTCCATTATAGTAAGGCAACTATAAACACATCAGCCGAAACTGGCATTATATTTCCTTAAGGAAAAGTCAGTGTGATCCTAGAGATAGCATGTTGTCTCATGTTATCCAAACCTCGCTATTAAGCAATATAAATGCTCAGCATCAAGGATCCTCAGGGACATGGAGCTATAAAACTGGAACCATTTTTATGCTGTCATGGACTGTAAAAGAGAAATCATCTTTCTAATTTACTTGCAGTAAATGAGAATTGAAAACTTATGGGGGGAGGGGGGGGGATGGAACCTCAGTGAAATGTGTATTGAATGGAAAAATGCAGATTTTCTGCTTTTTGAAAAATCAGATTTTCTGATTTTGTTTAGTAACATTTAGTTTTTCTTCTCCACTGAAGAGCTATACCAATCTCAGGACACTCCTGGCAAAAATAACTAGCTTTGGTCTTTCAACACCTCTTTCTTTTAATATGGAATATGAGTTAGAGTAGTTAGGTAGTATAAACAAGCCCTAAATCTCATTAATCTTGCTGCCCTTTCTGTTCTCAGTTATGCAATCTCCAATATGGCAATCATATTTTGTACTTAGGCAGCCACCATTTGCTCAGAAAGAAGAGTGATGTCTAATTTTAAAAACATTTGCCAAAACGGTAGCAAGTACAATATTGCCTTTAACATCCAGCATCTATAAATAACCATAGGTAGGGTTGTGCTTCTTTTCTTTTTTCCACTCACAAGCAGGAAGAAGGAAAAAAAATGTATGGTATATGAATTTTCCTGCTTCTAGAGATCAAGTACATTTTCAACTGATTTCATTTAACCTAAATTAGAGATGGGGCGAGTGGAACCTCCCACCCAACTGTCCAAATGTCAGCCAGGGGTTGTTGAACCAATGTATCTCCATGGCTATGGCTGGAAGGGATCTGTGCTTCCCTTCTCTGCTTTGAACATGACAGCAAGCATGTGAGAAGAATCGCAGTAACAGGATTTCGGACCAAACTGTCAGTCATCTCATAAGAAACGCTAATCTCAAGAGATTTCCCACCATTTATGGCCAAGACACAGTGAGAAACAATGCCTATTAGCTATCTTTGGCACTTCAGAACAAGTTTGTAAAGCTGTAATGGAAAAGTGCTGTTGAATAAATAAGTAATAACACACGCTGCAATATTGAAAGAGAAAGAATGTGTGGCAAGCTATATTATATAGTATGTCCAAAAACACTGTGTTTACTTTAAAAATATTTTTAGACAAGGTGAATATTAACAATAAATTGCTTTTTAATTCTTCTTAAAAAAAGTTATCTTAAAAATTCATGTCATCCACAATATGGGCAGTGACACAGAGTCACATTGTTATTGTCAAAAAATAACTTGTAAATTATTGGACAGGGATATTTGGCTAAGAATCTTAATTGGAATCTTCCTTAATTCCACAAAAGCAGAGAAAAATAAGAGGAAATTTTTTCCTAATAAAGGTCTTTCATTCCCAGGCTGATATGGCCAAGGTAACCATCACAGGATTTTCCCAATCTTTCTTGCCATATGTACTGATCTCCAGCCTGTCAGGTCGTAAGTACAGCCTTGCTCCTCAAGTAACCCTTGAGCTTATTCTATTTGACTTGCTGAATAGCCAGCATCAGAGGGTAAAAGGTTTATTGTTTTGCTTTAAAGAAGCAGCAAAGAAAAGCACTCTCCAGCATGCAAAGGGCTGTCTCAAAATTATGTGACATGATTGGAGTTTCTTCATTTTCCAAGACAGTTATGGCAGATCAAGTTTGAATGCTGTTCTGTTGACTTTCCAGTTTAGATGTGACAGCAAAACCTTCTAGGAGTGTTTTTTCCCACATGATAGTCCAACACAAAAGATATTTTTTCTCTAGAGGAGTTTATGTGAAAGGAAAGGGGATAGAAATCTGAACTGAATATTGTTAAATTAAATAGTTGTCAGAAGAAAAAATTGGATCATTTTTCTATGGTTTCTAAGAAGTGAATGCACAGATCCATCCCACTCAGAGTGCAGGCTGGTATCATCAACAACACTGCTGTGGTCACCTTGTTTGGGACAACGTTCAGCTACCACATCATTTTCCCCCAAGAGATTTCAATAACTGGCTTACACTACAGAGAGAGGAGACGGGAGGAGAGGCAAACACTTTTATATGCCAAGGCAAGTGACATTGCATTCCGTTCATTTTCCTGCCTGAGAAGACTAGAATCTTCCTTATTGCTTTTCCCTGTGTGCTGAAAAGGAGCAGAAATACTATGGCATACTGTACTTAAGTATATGCCAGCACTGTTGATACTGTGCAGAAGAATGTTCAGAAGTCATTGGTTTAAAAGTAGACAGTAATTAACATCTGATTTCATAGTTTGCTATTCACCTGAAAGTTTTAGCTTGAGCTTTGCTAACTATTCCCAGAAAATTTCCTGCATTTCACTTTAAACAGTAAGTGCATTGAAGTCATGACTGTATCTGAAAATGCAGATACCTCCTCCCTCGATGAAGGCTATAAATTGAGAGAAGGACTCCAGTTTTGTCCTTCCACTGTCAAAATAGAGATGTTGGTGTGCATGTGTAAAGAAATCCCTGTGGACAAATCTGGAGTAATGTAAGGTAAAAAACATGGGATCTAGGGAGCTTGGGCAACCTCAGCACTAGGAGTCGCTAAGCAGAGGCTTTCTGAAAGGCAATTTTGTTCTTAAGCATCTAATAGTTGCCTGCATTTCTTGTTGGATCTGTTCCATGGTTTTGTCAAGGAAAATTGTATGGGCTTGACTGTAGTTTTTATTTGAAGACAAATCCTAAGAGAGACCTCTAGTTCTTAAGTAAGTTCTAACCTTTTCCTGTGTAAGCAAATGCTCTTCATTCTTGAATGTGTTTCTATACATATACTGTGTGAATCTCCTACTGCAGAGTATTAATGTCAACAAAAGGTTAATAAAAAATAAGGCTTCCAGGACTTTTATCATGCTTGTCTGCTCCCACCTGATTCATTTTATTACTGAAACTGATGGGCTTCAATAGCACTTACAGCAGCAGCAGTGGAGTTTAACTCTCACTTCTTATTGAAAAAGCCAAATCAAGAGCTGAGTAAAATCTGTTATTTATCTGTTCTTTTTAAAATAAAAAGTGAAAGTTAAAAGCTGACAGGGTCACGGGTAAGTGTTATTGAAAGTCACAGCCAGCAAGCAGTTTGCAGCTGGAAGAAAAAAAGTTCTTTTCCTTCCTTTTCTGTAGTCAGTCATGGTATTGCTATTCTTCAATGTTTTTTCTTTTCTTCCCGTGCCCTTTAACCAGCACTGATGGTCTGTCTTGAAATAAAGTTCATCTCTTTTATTTTTAGATAAAAGGTAGCATGATTCAGTGTTTGTTCTTAGGCCAAAGAATTCTGCAATCTGGATTTTAAACATCATATCTCTACCGAATCACCATGCCACTCATTTTTTAATTCCTTCTCCTCCTTAAAGGTCCTGTTGTAGAACAAGAAACAATGGATAACAATTCTATGGTAAAGTACTTTGAGATCTATAAAGAAGTGGTTAAACATTATTTCCTCGAGGCATATACTAGCATTGCAGTCCACAGGGAAGCTAGAAGACAAGTTCAGTGGAATATTCGGAAGTTTGGAGAACATAAAAAAAGTGGCAGCCTCCTTTACAATAAAGAAAATCTGATAAATCTAAAACATGAAGGGACAGATCTGATGCAAACGGCTTCCATCACTCTTACAGTTAATGGGGTGTTAATGCTAACACACCTAAATTTCAGACAAGATGTTCACAGATGAAATGAATATATTGTATAATTCATAAGAAAAGAGAGAAAGTGAAAGAGGAGAAAGAGAAAGAAAGAGAAAGAGAAAGAGAAAGAGAAAGAGAAAGAGAAAGAGAAAGAGAAAGAGAAAGAGAAAGAGAAAGAGAAAGAGAAAGAGAAAGAGAAAGAGAAAGAGAAAGAGAAAGAGAAAGAGAAAGAGAAAGAGAAAGAGAAAGAGAAAGAGAAAGAGAAAGAGAAAGAGAAAGAGAAAGAGAAAGAGAAAGAGAAAGAGAAAGAGAAAGAGAAAGAGAAAGAGAAAGAGAAAGAGATACAAATACTAAGAAGAAAATACGGACATTTCCCTTTACGCAAATCTCAATGTTTTAGCAAAACACTGTTCATATTATTTACCGTGACAGTAGACAAATTTTTGACCTCCAGGACTCCTGTTCTTGGCAGGCCCCAGCTGCCCCGTGCCCGGGTCTGTGATGTCCAGAGGTAGAGCAGCGACTCTTTCA
>NW_010433207.1:23055-25853 GCF_000710305.1 Buceros rhinoceros silvestris | reverse complement strand
TGAGAGCTGTGCTGGTGGTGGCGTGTGCCTCCGGTGGGGTCTCCCAAGCCAGACAATTCTCAACTGAAGGGTCAGACAAAGTGTGTCCACGGGCAGGATGGGCTCACTAGCCTTCGGGCAGCCATCCTAGGAGAAGGACAACTCTGACTCCAAACCCGGGCAGATGGAGCTCGTTTAGCCTTGTAAGGCATCCATCTAAGAGAAGGACACTCTAACCAAACCTACGACCCGAGGACTTCACTGTCACCATCCAAGCTCGCTAGGCCCTGGCAGATGAACCTCAGGTGTAAAGGGTGGAGCCAGTTCCGTGAATGCTGCGCCTCACCTAAAAAATCCACCGCTCAGCCCCGAAGGGTGCACTCATTGCTTGTAGTGAGCGTGGGAAAAGCCCTTCCCAGATCTTCGTTCCCAAAGCCAAGCCATGATGATGACGATGAGACAAATTTTCAAGTGCTACATAAAAGATTTTTATCTGATCTCAATTTTTAGCTAATCACCCATGGTCATCAATGCAAATTCTTTCTATGGACTGAGCATTGCAGGAGATCTTAGCTTTTAGACCTATGCAGGGCTTTGAGAAACCAGTACAGCATTGGTAAGTGTCAGTTCACCAACTCCAATGTGTTGTATAAAATTACATATTTCCAGAAAAACTTATCTGAGAAATGGTTTAAGTCCCTAAAGGAATGTGCAGAAGAAATGAAATATAATCTCCCAATAGTCAGCTGACACCTAACCAGTCAGTAAAGGCAACATTTGTGATATAAGTGAGACCAAGTTTCAGAAGAAATTAACATCGTTATCACTTTTCCACCTTCTAGGACACTGACTTGTCTAAATAACAATATGGTAAGGGAAAAATTTTACTCTGGTCACTGAAGAAATGTTAAAAGGACTTATTTTCATTGTGCAATGGAAAAGAACATTACTCTTTTTTTGAAATCTCAGAAATTTTCTGGTAAATCAAAATATACTCCCCTCCATTCTTTCCCGTGTTTATACTTTGTTAACTACTTCATTGTTAAAACCAGTTTGTCTTTATTCATTTATTTTTCCTCCGTCTAATCTTGACAATATTGGAATATGTAACTCCTTACTTTTGGCAAAACATGAAAATGAAATACGGATATTTTATTCACAATTGTTTTCAGCTCATCAGTTATATGTGTTTAACAGCCTTCCTTTTGATTGTAAAGTACAGTTCTTTTAAAAAGAACCATGTTGTTTCCTTCACTACTTTCTGTTCAACAAGGTCGCAAAACATAAAGTTACAGTTTGTCACCCTCCTGACAGATAGAACTGCCAAAAAGCCATTTTCGCTTTCTTAAAATTCGTTGGAGTGTCAGTCTTTTTCCTTAGTTGTTCCTCTTTTCCATTTACATTGCAAAATGAAATGATATTTACAGAAAATAAATTATTGCTCTCATTACAATTTAATTAATGTTGAATTAACAAGTAATTTTATTAACAAGCTTTGAATCAACATGTTTACTGTGCCCTGGTGGAAATACTCCAGAATTGATTAAAGCAAGTTAAGGATTAAGCTGGTGATTTATTGACAAGAAAAATGTCACCTTTATCTACAAGCAGGGATGTTTGTCTCAGCTGGAGAATTCCCAGTGCATTTAACTTCTCTTTTCTCCACTACTTTTCTGCTCATTTCTCTTAAGAAAAAAAAAGTATTATTAGATTTGCGGATTATTATGGGCAACTGTAGAGTGGGATCTGCATCTACCTGCAAGATCACACAGTTTCTTGGACTGGTGGAAAAAAAATTTAAAACAAACACAAACCAACTAAAGAAATAAACAAGAGAAAAAAACCCAACATAACAGAAAAGACCTTTTAAAATATTTTTTAATCTTTGTTCCATGAAGAAATGCTCAAAGGTAAGAGGTAGAAATGAGAAGTTTATACAACCAGGAAACTTGACACAGAATAAGTTGATGTTATCTGGCTTTATTCAGCTAATACACATGACATTGTTTTACATAGTTCTGGTGAACTGTTGCTTCTGAAAGATGCACTGTAATAATATGTTAGTGAATGAATACACAGCGGTGGTGATTCATCAAAGTGCAAATCATCCAGGAAGAATCCCATAATAACAGCACAGAGGAAAGTGTTATAAGCTCCTATGAATCACAGCACTGGGTATCTTACATGTGGTATTTTTTACAACAATCACTTTGACTGCACTTTGCACTGGGCTCGCTGATTTCCCATAGGCTATGTTTCAAGGCAATATCCAATATAACCTGCACAAAAAGAAAACATATATGAAGGTCATTTCAAGCAGAGTAGGGAGAACTTGCAAAAATCTGCCAGCTGAGCAAGATGACTTGTCCTTATAATTCATAAAATTAATATTCCTCAGCTGATGAGGATATCTTACTTAGAGTTTAAAATTTTCCTATACTGAGAGATGAGCTTTACAAGTGAAAACTGATTTTCCCACTTCTTTATTCAAAAAAGTTACTGCTTCAATCAAAATACTGAAATATAAAAAATGGCCTTCCTCCACTCATTTTTTCAGTCACAGTTTTACTTGAAATCCAGATTTCATGGCTATTCTTAAAGGAAAGAACAGTATGGGAGTGTCCAAACAGTCTAGCTAAATATTGTAAATGCTATCTCTTCTACCAATTTCTAATGATCACCATGACTCTGGTGTGGAAAAAAGTCATAAATAATTATGGATCTTTCATATTAGAATTAAGAGGAATGTTATTCATGTTCTTTAATAACCAGTCCCATTATCTGAGGCAACAATCTGTTTGCAACAACCGGCTCCATAC
>NW_010433207.1:17752-22974 GCF_000710305.1 Buceros rhinoceros silvestris | reverse complement strand
GAATCAGCAGATGCCTCTGGTCCCCACAGTGTGACACCTTAAAAATTAGATTCTCATTTCAACTATATAACCGTAAAGGTGGTCATGCAATAATCCTGGTCCCACTCTGCAGTGTAGTCTGACCTCAAACTTACATTTTTGAAAGCCTTTTCTTTTCACTTTATTTGAAATATCTGATAAGCAAAGTCTTGTATATCTGATTTCTGAAATCCAGAGATCTTTCAGAGGGGAGCCAGACAGCATCTAGCAACAACAGCAGCTCTAAGGATTGTAATCAAGAGCTGCTCGTGAACAAAACACACGAGTAGTGATAAAATATGACAGGAGGGAAGAAGGGTTCCAAATAGTTTCACACTCCCATCTTTACTATTATGCTTTGGAAACAAGACTACAAGGTTTTTTTCCTCAGAGAATGTTTGAAGCACTCAGTCAGGAAAATCAGATGGACAAGCAGACTCTCACTCCAGGGAGCTGTAACAATGAATTATTTCCATAATCTCTTGACACACAGAAAAATGTAGACTTGTGCTGTGTTTTAGACCACTGAGTCCTCTACACAGTTCATTTCTCTGCTGAAGGGTGTGAAGTGTTTGACCGTTGTTGTTTGTAAATCCAATCTCTGCAGCAGCAGCAGTAGTCCACCACCCACTGATCATCCAAGTTAATTGTCCCTTTTCCTCAATGACACCAGTTGCAGTAACTCAGCCTTCAAAGAATGTATCCAGGACTTGAACAAACGCACTATCCTCAAGGCAGACTGTCTTTGATCCGGTCTAGTCAATACATAGGTCAGGTTTTGTGTGTTAGTTTTGTGAGGGCCGTTTATTTAGTACACTTGAAAACAGGCAAAGAAGGAAAAGGAAAAAAAGGAAAAGGAAAAGGAAAAGGAAAAGGAAAAGGAAAAGGAAAAGGAAAAGGAAAAGGAAAAGGAAAAAAAAAAGGAAAAGGAAAAGGAAAAGGAAAAGGAAAAGGAAAAGGAAAAGGAAAAGGAAAAAAGGAAGAAGGGGGAAAAAATGTCTTCTGACTGTTTCATAATTCTCAGAATAAAATGTTAAATTCTACAAATTTTCCTTCTGATTTGTGACCTAAAAGAATTGTCAACAATTATGATATTTAAAAATTAATTATAGTAAAAACCTTAAGTCATTCATTCTCCCAGACCTTCTAAAATCAATGTACATTGCTCTCTGTGTTCCTCTTTACACCATAAAGGGTTTTATTCTTCCTGACAATCAGGACTGAGTTTCCATTTGATTAGACTGTTTGGAAATGAACAATTTGTACTTTATGCAACCTGCAGGGGGGAAAAGTTACATCTCAGGAAAGTCAGGCTTAAGTATTTTATTTCAGCCATAGAAGCATGAGACTGCCCAAGCTTGCAAAGGAATAGAAAGTTACATCACAGCTTGCTTAATCCCTTGGACTTCAGGGCACATTTATTCACTTTCCTCACAGCTTTTGCCTACACTGCAACAAAAAAGCACACAGTACGTCAGGGGTACTTTATTCAACAGTTGTCTGCATTGAACTGACAGTTCTTGCCCTCTAAGGTGACTTCTGCTCAGCATGCCAGTGTCTTGACCACATCCTACATCTTATACCTGTAGGACTGACGAAGTAGCAGTCACAAATAAGAATAACCTGAGGTAGGAAGAGAACTGAAGAGCACGCAGAAGTGTAGGGTCATCCCATTTTCTGGTCAGATACAATGTCCTTAATTTGACTTTTAATGGACATATCTCAATAAAAGTAGAAATGCTGGTAAATAGTACATTTCTCACCTTTGCTATGAAATGTGTTTCTGTTTTCATTATCTTTAAAACCACTGATAAAATTGAGGTTTGGCACAAAAGGTTTGGAGTGGTGGAACAGAAGGTGATATGGTCAATCCTTTGCTTTCTAGCTACCTTCTCAACAATCATGACATCTGCGAATACACAAACTAAAGTACTAGAAGTCTATATACAGGCATCTTAGCAGGAGTCAGCATCGCTATTGTCCTTAAGGTTATATACAACTTAAAGGCACATTACTCACCTACCTACAGCTGCAGTGAAAGACACTGGAAAACTGAGAAATCCATGACTGCAAAAGCTGGTGCTATGGCAAAACATGGGTGTTTTGCACAGCACTAAAATAGCTCAGTACTTTTTTAACCTTTCGAAGAATCAGCTATATAGTACTTCTTTCTCTGTTGTTACATATGCATCTGCTTGAAACATATTTTCCATGTGTCTTCTGAAAAAACACATTCTATACAGTGAGTGACTTAAACTTGGTCATGCAACTAGACCCAAGAAAGCTTGCAAATTTTCCTGATTACAAGTCCTTCCATAATTTTTTTTACCAACACAATATTTTGAAATAAAAAAGGTCTTTGGAACTTTATGGATTTAAAAAAAAATAAATACAAAAAAACCCCTTGGATTTTACAGAACCACAGAATTAGTTTGATTGGAAAAGAACTTTAAGACCACCAATTAGAATCATTAACACAGCACTGCCAGACAGACAGAAACCCCAGGAAAGACAAGAAACGTGACTATTACTGAGCTAATACACTGCAGTTTTACTTTGCTAATTAAAGTTAGATAATGCAATAATTAAATTAAGGTCTCAATTAAAATTGAATCAATATACCAATAGAATGAATGATTAAATCACCAAATTAATACAGCAAGCAATCAGATCAAATTAAGAGATTGCACCACAATGAATTATTATGTATTGGCCTTTTCTGTGAAGATTTTAAGGAGAGCATACCCCCTCAGTGATATTCAGATTGCTTTTATCCCCAGAAGCTGAAAAAAAGGTTGGCAAGTGTGATTTACAGGAATTTTTGCCAAGAAAATGTGCTCAGCCTCTTGGCTGAGGTAAAACCTCTCAGAACAACAATCAGCAAAAACTCTCTTTCCAAGATATCTAATGACCAAATTTTTTCTGTACTTGCATTGATAAGGTCAATTACATCACTGCTTTCACCATTTAAAAAATATCCTGGACTTTTCAATGTAAAAAAATTGTCCAATCAATATGGACTCATAAGTCATTATAATGCCTGTTGACAAAACATAAGCCACTTTTACATTTTTCAGAATTCTGCTCATAATTAAGCAATCATCCCAGCTGTACTCAAATTTATGCTTAAATTCCTTACATGATTAAGCACTTTCAAATTTTGTCTCTTTTGTTAATTCCAGACAAATATTCTCAGGAATCCCAGTTTGTGGTAAAACCCCAGTAGTTTAGTTATCTAATTCAGAGACATTATTTATTTCAAAGCATTTCCTCTTCAAGTAGTTATTTTCTCCATTTAAATCATGAGACGAGAAACCCTGCTGCTCCTGCTGCCTGAAGGTCAAAGGGTTGTGTGGGAGAGAATTTACCATGGAAGAAACAAGCCAGCTTTACCTGGGTGACAGCAATTATGCAGAACGACAAAAGGAGAAGTTAAGTTACAAGATGAGAACTCTAATACATTCTCCCCAGGGTCTGTCACTCAATCAGCCATGACAAAAACAATGCCAGACCTCATTTTAGTAGTTACGTCTCTATAATGCTGAGATAGTAAAGCCTATCATACACACAGCATACTTTGTTGTTTTACTGCCTGGTGCCTGCTCTTCAGGTTGCCTTCTCTTAGGTTGTCATTCCTTGGAAGAAAACAAAGAATAGAAGTAGCCCAACCATTTTTAATTTAAGAGTCCACATGAATGGATAGCGAAGACATAACTTTCTCCAAAAGGCCAAACCTGGGAGTGTATTTAAACTGCAGTGAAAGATAAATGTGGGAAAACGGATGGAGCCTCATTCACGCTATATTAATAACCAAATCAAGAAATAGAAATGTCAAGGGAGAGAGCATTGTGGAAGGCGTGGGGTCTTCAACCCTTACAATAAGATGTGCAGCAGTGGTGACAACGTGTTGTCTTGATTTGGGTTGTTGCTTCAGAGGAAATACTCAGAAGAGGTACTCACCTACACACATTCCCCATGGTAATTTCCAGTAAGTTCTGAAGGTAACTGAAAAATGAACTTCAAATGAAAAATAAATGCACTTTTACCTCTTGCGTATTGTGTACAAAAGATTTCCAAAGTGGAATTTATTTATTTTCTTAGGTCATTATTTCAATTACTTTTTCTCACACTCAGACATTTTTGATCCTTTAAAATATAGGTCATCTCCGCTGTTTATCCCCCTCAAGTGCATTTTAAACACTCTAGAAATATTAATTAATATCATGTGTAAGATATTAACAATCATTGTCACTATTTCCAAGCTTGAAAAAATGAAACTCAGAAAGATCAAGACGTCGTCCGCAAAATGTGGCAGTTCCATGAAATAAATTTCAGTGGCCCATGAAAGAAGCAGAAGCATTCTGATGCCTAATCTTGCCTCTAAACAAAAGCCCAATCATTCTCTGAAGATCAAATTACACAATTACTCAAACAAATACTTTTCCCCTTTATTACAACTATTGACTGAAACACAGACTAGAAACAATGGGAAATCTAAGAAAAAGACCTTCTAGACATTTTTGTAGCAGTTAAACACCAGTTTACTTTTTAATGCGATTATTAAAATAATTGTTTCTATCATCAAATAAACAAGAATATACAAATACTGATATAAATGCCCTATCGCAGCATATATTTAGATTGTTGAACATCTACAGTAATCTTCTGTAAAACACACCTCTGTCAAAAACATTTTTCCTTGGTGAGTGATTAAATAATATTGCCTAGTGGATAATATGAATACATTAAATCAGTTTAGATTACCTCTCTTTAACAAATTATTTAACTCATTAATATGTATAGAAATACACATATTACTATTTCAGTATGAGATTAATTTCAAAGGGCTAATACTCTGGAACAGATCAATTTTATTAGTTTTGGTACTGTTTGGAGGGTTTTTTTTAATTCCATGGGTAAATAATTATATTGCTTATATAGATAAAAAAATAGCCTACTGCAAATCCTATATTTTTTATACAAGGGTTCTTCTTTGGGAGTCTTCTTCTGATGAATACTGTTAAACTATGTATTTGATGTATAAATTGTGAAAATGGAAAGCATTTATTTTTTCTAAAGGACATTTGCTCTGTCCTTTGGTAAGTCAAATGCAGCTCAGTGATATAAACATGTAACGTGTGGCCTTATCTGAGGTTTGATCAAAAGACAATGAAAACTTCATCTGGCTTCCTTCAAGTTCAGCA
>NW_010433207.1:0-17654 GCF_000710305.1 Buceros rhinoceros silvestris | reverse complement strand
TTCAGCAGGCAACCCTTGGAAAAACACATGCTTCCTGTAATTATGCCATATGAAAAAAATTCCATCCTATAACATCTTAAGTTAGTTATATTTTTTATCCTTCTGCTAAACTTTGCCCTATCACTTTTGTAACATCATGCACATTTTACAAAGCTAAAAAATATTTAAATTTTATTATTTTTCTTCCTGATACCACTAGTTAATTTCATCAAATGAAATAATGTATTTTCTTCTTTTCTCTATTTTCCTGCTCTCTTTTGCTCCTTAGGTGGTTAAATATTGAGACTGAAAACTGCATGCTTCCATTCTCAGCTAGGTTTTCCTAATGACATTTGCGCCTGTGTCAGAAGTCATTAGAGAAATCTTGACTACAAACATCAATAATCTGAAAGGTGAACAGAAAATACTTGAGATAACACCACGTTCTTAGCTTTCGTTAGATATTTAGACTTTCCAGTGAATACTTTAGAGGGACTGAAAAAAAGCTTTCTCAATGTTTGACAATACACATTGCATTTAAGAAATGCATTTATACGTGTTGTATGTATATACATATATGTCTACATACGAGATACATTTTATACATATATATATATATGTAGGTATCATATCAATGACATATTAACACTTACTAGTCACCAAATATCCTGGGGGACTTAGCAGCACCCACCAAGAGCACTATAATATTTATCTCCAGAAAACAAGTGGCATCCTCAAGTCCAAGCCTGCTGATGTACACTTCAGAGCTCACTGTCCCTGCTACAACTCACTCTTAGGAGCTACTAACACTGGAAATCAGTTAACTTGTCACTACCAAGTTAATTCACTGCATGCACAGCAGAAACGTGCTTTCTGGAACCCATATGGTTCTGGTAAACACAACAACTCTGTGGAATTATTGAGTTTTTTTCTGTAACAGCTGCACTGCATCACTAATCTTTCTCCTGCTTTACCTTCTGAGCCATGTAAAACGATGGGTCATTTCTTCAGCAGACGTAAACTGATGTTTACCATTGATTAAATGAACATAGAGCAAAGAAGTGGAACCAAACACAGGTACATCAAGGATCTGGTGTGTGCCCTATTTTTTAAGTCATCTTTCTACAGAAACTGTCTCCTCATCCCAATCTCAACAAAGAATTGTAGTGTTTCTCTCCAAAGTTATTCTGTTCTGCTGAGCAAAATGGATAATTATAGCTCAGAAGCAATCTCTAAAGATTTCCTGCAGAGAAAACCATTGTCCTTTGGCAAAACCCGTATTTTTCAGCTGCTGATTTCTCAAAGGTTTTATATAAATTTCCTTATAATTGACTGTAAGGATCCAGTGTAGGATACCCATGCCTCTGTTGTCCCTATACATTTAATGGGGCCAGAGAGATATTTCTCCAAGGGGGAAAAAGAATGCTAAACTGAACAGCTCTTCTGAATCATTCTCTGGAAGACATGTAAGAACACAAATGTTTTTGGTCCCTATGGTTTCCCCTTCCTCCATTTATAATATTTGAAAACTAGGGAATTTATTCTCTTAAATAAGACACCTGAACTACATGTCAAAAACAAGGAACTTGGAATATCCTATATTGTTTCTATACCTTGAAAGTCCCAAAATTTTGCATGTTACAGGTGGAGATTTAAACAAACACCTTTTAGGTAAATAATTTCTGGCCGTTTATAAAAATTGTTTTTCTTGTTGTGACTTTAAGAATATTTCTTGGGTGTAATTGACTGAGAAAGGTTACAAGTCAAAGGCTGTGACTTGGAAAATGAGGGAGGAAATATTTTAAGCTGTAGGTGGTAGTGTGTGCTGTTCTTGCTTTGTGATTTTTTTTGAAGAGACCATTCTCGACTACCCTTTTCCTTGAAGACACTTCTATATAATTATTATGTTTGTAATAAAGATATGCACAGCCAGCACTTTCAGTGATATATTGAAGAGGAGAAAATCATCTTTGCAAGGATATTTGCTTTCCCTGAAACAGCTAAGACTGTGTAAATATTTAACTATAATTATGCTAAAGCACTATTCTTTTATGCCACAGTCACTCATGAAATACAATCCTATAAATGCCTTTCTCAAGATTTGTTACATGCTGGCTTTTAGTCTTATGGGAACAAATCTCTCTCACTGCTATTGATCTGTTCTTTAAATTATTCTCCCATGAGGTTTTTAGCTAAGAGCATCTTTTCCTTGAATCTCTTTGTATTTTTAATTGGCTTATGTTTGTTTAAAAAAAAATCACACCAGTGCCTTAGGCTGCAGCCGTCGATTCATTGCATTCAAAACCAGACACACTGTACACTGTAGCAGCCTTCACTCCTGTCCTCTGCTGGACTCATCTCTTTGGGGATGAAATCTGTAACAAGGAGAAAAAAAAAGGCATACAAAATTGCCTTTGGACTGGGTTGCTAGGGACATAGCTGGGATTTGCATAATGCTGTTAGAGTCCAAAAGATGAAAGGAAAGCTAGATTGTACCATTTGTCTGCAAGTTCTGGCTAGCGGGTGGTGAGGAGACACTGCCCCAGGAGGAGCGCTGGAGAGAGAGTGCCTCAAGCAGGGCCTAGACATTCCTTCTCTCATATTCCCCTAGCTGCGGGACGAGGGTCTACATAGTCTGAATTTGTCTCTCCCATGGCAATGAGGGCCCTCTGATTTCACCCGTCCTGCTCCTCTAGGTAAACTGAGGCTGTCAGTGCTGCAGGCTCAGTTTTCCTCCAAACTTTGTTCATCAGCTGGTACTGTAGTGAGTGGTTGCCAAGCTCCCCTCACTGAAGAGAGCCCAGGAAGCTCTATTGTGTGCCACCCTCATGTCACCGTACAAAGAGGAATAGGTTCTTATTTCCCCACTACCCTTCTTGGCTGAGCAAAGAGAGTTCAGAGCCAGAACCCAAGATAGACAATATGGGCAGCAAAAGCAACAGAGAAAAGCAGTTCTTGTCATTCAATTTTATCCTTATGCACTTTGATCCCAGATTATTTTTGAATAAAGTGAGACATATTCAAGGATTCTTAATTTTATCCTGTTCTTTTAACTATTTCCAGTCAAATACCAGATGCCAAAGCACTTTTTATTCTTCTGTAGCATAAATACAACATGAAGGACATAAAGTTCTGCTCATATTCTATTATGTTTCAGTTTAATTCAGTATGAAGCCAAGTCTTTACAGGCCTCATGGGCACTATTCAGTCAGGCTTGGGCTGTATAGCCCATCCCCGTGCAGCCTCACACAGCATCACGTTTGCATCACACTGTCTCTAGAAAGAATTGATCCCTAGAAACCCTTGCTCCAGACTGTAAGCCTCTAGCACAGAAGCTCTTCTTCTGGCTTCATGATCCTGTCTCCTCCATGCAGTGTAGATACTTCACAGTGGAGTAGGCATTGTAGGATGGGCACCTACTCTCTCATGTGCCCTTATCAAGCCTTATGACCCCTTGACTGTCCACTCACTTAGCAACTTAAAAGCAACTAGAGATAGTAACATTTTTCAAGAAAAATAAAAGGGCACCCGGCACTTCTGAAAAGCACACTGTAGGCAAGGACCCAAATACAATGCTGATGATCTCTGTTATCTGAACCAACAATGTTTGTGGCAAGGTTCCACATCCTCCATTCAGCCAGAGCTACCCACTCTTACATGAACTAACCACTTATGCAAAGGAATGTGAGACAGTGAGCTGCATTGATTACAGCCATGTGAGTGGAGCACTGTAATTTCCCACCTTGGGATTCACATAACCAGCACCATAATGTCATCAGCCATTAAATGAGTAGTGAATAAATCAAAAGTGAAACTGTTTCTCACTGAAGTCCATAGTGGTAGAAATGAACAGCACTCAGTTGAACTAACAGATTGACTTATAATAGCTAAAGGAATGCACTTCCTTGTGCAGCCCATGGTGAATTTGTTTCCGCTGCAGGTTGAGGAAGGAGTTCAAACCAGATCAACAACAAAGAGAGAGTTACTAAAGCAAACAACAGAAGATATCCTCTACCATCCTCTAACCCACCTGCTGCGGGTGCTGGGTCAGGAAGGGACAAGTGCACTGAGGAGAGTAACCAGACTCATATGATCTACCCAAAACCAGCTGACTGCTGCCATGTCTGGAGGCAGAGCACTGAGCTACACAGATTGCTGCTGTAACCCAGCAGGGCATTGCGTCTGTTTTCATATCCTTAGGTTTTCCCTCAAGCAGCAAGTAGTATTAATAGTTCCCTTGCAACCGTGCCTAAAATAGCCAAACAGGGAATACTGGAATTACACACTACAAAAGTGTGAAACTCAGACCAGCCCTCTAAACCACAGAGTTTAGTCTAAGTCCTGAAATGTTGCCATAACCTGAACTTTTCAGAGGAAATACTAAAACTTCAGTTAGTGTTAGATGTTGAAACTCAAAAGCAAAGATTTAATTCAACTCTACATCTTAAATTAAAGACTTGGAATCTGTTTTCCCAATGTTATTGGTAGTGGCTCCCAAGATGCAAAAAATCACATATGATATTTGAAAGAAGCACACAGGAAGAGACAGTCCCATAGCTTAATTTATAAAGGAAGTGTCAAATATGACTAATTCAATGTAAAGTCTGAATTCAGGTGAACTTTTGAAACTTACAATATCAAGTCACTCCATTACCCTGTGTCCAGCACTCCACAGCTGCAGAACGCTCTGTAAGACCAGTTGCTAATTAACATGTGTTTTCTTCCTTTACAGAAAAGTAACCACCCTGGTGATAGAAAGATTAAAAAAATGACTACTGGAAAAGAGTATGAAAAATATTTAGTGCTGTCATCTTAGAAAGTATACAAATGGCATGAAAATACCTATATCTCTAAAAAGATTGGACTACTACTACTCTGCTTCTGTCATTTTTTTTTCTTATTTATTCACTCATAAAATTATTAACACCAACAAAATTATTCCTAACGCACCTATAATCAAAACAAAACAAAAAAATCCAGTTCCTAATGATCAGTTCTACATGTGCTAATGTAAGTGATATATACAGAGAAAAAATATTTTCCAGAAGTGTGGGGTCTGAAAGTGGTTTACTTAGACTTAAAAATCAGCGCTGCTTATCACTTGATGACTATTGAGCTGGATGCAGACACTTAGAGTGACAAGAGTCTGCCCAGGGATATGGCTGCCTCCCAGCCAAGTGACACAGACAACATACCACAAGAAGAAGCAGTAATGCAAGGGAAGGGAAAAGGAAGCCCTCTGGTAAATCTGTCACTGACCATTGTCATGCCTTGTGCATGTTATTCTCCTCTATCCAATTTTGTTTCTTTCTCCAGTTTCTGTTCTTATCTATACTGATGTTTACCCTTGGAATTTCATTCTATCAGGTCAATGAGAGTTGATGTAAGAGGGCATAGTAATGTGATGAAAAAGTACCTTAGCATTTTTGGTGGAATTAAAATTTAAAACAGCCAATATCAAGTGGAATCTGATGAACTGGAAGTTCAATGGACTAACCAACTTGACCAAGATGTGGTATAAGCAAAGCAGCTGGAGCTTTGAGTTGACTTTTTCATGACTATAAGCTTGTGTTCAGAATTATCTTAAACAATTGACTGAATCAAGACCAGGGTATTTTTAATTCGCTGAGCTCCAGAGACACAAATTCTTAATCCTCTGCCTTTGTTTCAGGCAGATTTTGTGGTCTGAAGTTAAGCTAAGGGATCAGACCAGCAAATTACTATCACACACTGCTGTTAGTTCAGTGTCATCCAATGCTGAACATGTGTGGCAACTTTTACTCCACTTTCTTTTCCACAGCTTTTTGCACTTGCTTCTTTACTAGCTTATTCATCCATCTTGCATATTCCAAGTGGATTTTTGGTGTAATATTAGGCTGCTTAAAGTGTATGCATGCTAGAACACGATTAAAAGAACAACAGCAAACCAATTGCTGGGTTGTGGTTGCAGTAGAGAAGTCCTGGTTAAGAAGGTTTCCACATACCTATCCTCCATTAACCAGTATTTTTTTAGCACATAATATAATATAATTTAAACATGGGTAGCAGCTAAAACTGGACTAACTCCCAACACAGAGAAAAATCTTTCTCTCCCTAGGATCCAATTTTTTTCATCTTTTCTTTCCGTATGTGATACTTCTAAACAAATAACACCACAGTATTGTAAATGAAGACCACCATTTTAACCAGAATTACATTAAAAAATTAACTGGTACAAAATAAGAATAGAAGCTAGACAAAAGCCTCGAGGCTTGTAGCAGAAATAATGTGGCCAGCAGGAGTAGGGAAGTGATTGTCCCCCTGTACTTGGCACTGGCAAGGCCGCATTTTGAGTGCTATGTCCAGTTTTGGGCCCCTCACTACAAGAAGGACATTGAGGTGCTGGAGTGTGTTCAGAGAAGGGTGATGAAGCTGTTGAAAGGTCTAGAGAGCAGGTCTGATGAGGAGCAGCTGAGGGAAGCAGAGTTGTTTAGTCTGGAGAAGAGGAGGGTCAGGGGAACCTTATTGCTCTCTACAACTACCTGAAAGGAGGTTGTAGGGAGGTGGGGGTTGGTCTCTCCTCCCGTGTTACAAATGACAGGACAAGAGGAAACGGCCTTAAGTTGCATCAAGGGAAATTTAGGTTAGATACTATGGAAAATTTCTTTACATAGAGAGTCATTAAGCCTTGGAACAGGCTGCCCAGGGAGGTGGTGGAGCGCCCACCCCTGGAAGCGTTTAAAAGCTGTGCGGGTTTGGTGCTGAGGGGCATGGTTTAGGGACCCTGGCAGTGCAGGGTTAATGGCTGGACTTGATGATCTTAAAGTTGTCTTCGAACTAGATGATTCTGTGTGTGTGAAAAAGTAGATGCTGTAAACATTGTGACAAAAGTTACAGCCTCTTCTGGAGGAAAGTAATTTTGTCCCCCATCAAAACCAATGAAATCACTATTTATTGCTTCATAACACTTTGATTGTAAATGCATTCAATAAATTTCCTCCCAATCAATTATTATTCTTCCTTGGATCAATGTTTTTATTTTTGCTGGGAGGTGTGAGAGAGTTAAGTAGCAACAACTCACACTGCCGAAGTCATATGCCTACAAATACCATGGACATTTAGAAAAACAACTTCATATACTCTGCTCTTGTGAAAATTATCACCTTGTGAAGCAAAGCTTCTATGGAAACCAATTAATCTGAGATAAACCCAATCAGTTTAAAAAAAAAAAGAAAAGAAAATCAGTTGTTAGGGTTGAGTACTGTCAATTCAACATGTATAACAATTAAGTCTTTCAACTCAAATGAAATTATAGTCAATGTTCATAATCTAGTTTATATTTTCGTAACTCTTGCTTTGAAGTGGTTTCAATTACATACTCTTAATAAAAGCAAGTTTTAAGCGCTTTCTTGTTATGACTGCTGTAAAGGAAAGCAGATGGAAATAGTGTTTAAAGATAACTGAATAGGACTTTTTGTATAATTATTTTTTTCTTAATGGTTAATTAAACCTATTGAAAGTGCTGAGGAAATGAAACGTCATTCTTGGGTTAATATTCTTATCTCTTTGTTAATTAAAGTTTTTAAAGATCTGGTCACTGGAGTCAATCGCTAATAACAGAATTCATAATGGTGTTGAAGGATACTGCACACTCAAATCTTGCAGAGGGTTTACACAAGGAGACAGCATCATATAAATTAACTGTGCCTCCTCTTTCATCCGCAGGAGTTTGCACGGGGTTCTGGGGATGCAGTGGCATCCTATATTCTGGACAATGCTCTGCAAAGGTCAGAAATGGAACAAACATGTCAGGAGCATAGCTCTCCTATGTGGGTCATGGGTCCTTAGTTGCAGACAACTATGACCACATGCAGCATAGACACAGAATAAGCTGTGGTTGAGGAAGAGGGTGGGAAAGATAGTTGGGGTGGACATGTTGTGAAAGGTGACAAAGTGCTGAAGGCAGCAGATTTCAAGGTGATGTATAAGGTAAAGAGTAATGATAGACAATTTGAAGCTCAAGAGTTCATTCAGGAGGAGAAAAATCTTTAGACAAGCTCAGATAAGAGAATTATGCTTAAGCTGAGGAAGTAGTTTATTCCAGATGTGTTTGACAGCATGAGAACAGAAGTGGAAGTAGTGCTTTTGGTAAGGAGCCAGTACTGGGGATTAGTCAGGTGGAGAGCACTGAGAGGGGAGTGAGGAGCTGAGAGCACAAGGGTGGGAAGAATTGAAAATACAGGCTCTGGCTTCAAGCAAAGGGAATGAAAACAAAGAGGGAAGGAAAGGAATTAGAGAAGCAGAGAAATCAAAGGGAGGTTTAAGAGCAAAGCCAGCTTCGGTAGAGATCACAAGGAAAGAATAAATCTGAGAAGGAAGGGAGAATAAGAGCTACTGAGGGAGGGATGCTGGTGGTTATGGGGATGAAATAAAGGGACTGGAGATAATTTGGAGCCAGAGTGAGGATGAATCTTTCAGACTTTCCCACGTTATGCCCTGCAGAAGGGGTTTTACAATCGTTGTTGATCTGTGCGCATATGCAGTCAGTTCTGTCAATCTTTCTGATTTCGGATTCTTATTTCCTTCCCTTTTCTCTCTCAAACATACCATCTAAGGCCTTTATTTTTATACCAGTGTCATTCTCTTATGTACAATCTTCCTTGTTTCTACTTTTTAGCATATGATCAATACGCTGTAATGTTTGCATTTTTGCTGCCAGCCTACTTCTGCACAGGGGTCACTGAGAGGCATTTAGAGGACCAGCAAGCTCTCTGCCACGGAAAAGCTCGCTGATCAGAATTATTTCTTAAGGCAGAGGTGGCTGACCTGGACAATGAAATACATATGCAGTTCACAAAAGAGGAGGCAGCACATGATCTGAATAGTTTTTTAGAAAGGTTGTTTAATTTAGGCAACTCAGGTACCTACAACTATGTCTGTCTTCACCTAGATTACAGAACTGTAATTCTACGTGTCCATCAGCTTGTATGCATGAACATGTGATATATAGGCTATAAATATATGTTAAGAATATTACACTTCAAGCACTTGTAAACTTAAGACAGCAATTTTTTTACCACAGAGGAGTAAACCCTCTGGGCTGAGAGTGGTCACTTCTACTGCACAGGAAAAGGACAGTTATATTGAAATGAGCTTCTGGTGTCAGAAGAAGGGGTAATGCACCCTCACTTTTGTATCTGGACACCCTGATGTCTACAGAGAAACATTAAAAATATGGGAGATTGAATTGCAGGAAAGGTGTAAGTCTCAGCACTCATTGTTTTAGACAGCTGTTGAAATCAAAAATAAAATAGCTTGTGAGCCCTCTGGTGGTATTTATTTTTTTATTTCTCAGATGTTAGCAGGATCCTGCCATAGCAACAACATGTAAATATGCTCGGATACATATGCAGTGGAGTTTAAGTATCGCTGTGCATATTTATGTACACATAAATAGAAACAGAGAGAAATCACATAGGCAGAAATACATATGCACATGTAAAGATAAAATATAAAGGATTATTTAATGGTAGAGAACAGTACTTTGGCATAGTGGGAGAGTCGCTGTCAGAGCAAGGGAAAGAACAAATCACCTGCCATCATAATCTGAGTATTTATGTAAATGTCCCACTCACACCCGACAGTATTAGTGCTATCCATCTGAAAGTGGGAATATTATCATAGACTAACAACACTATTATAAGAAATTTAGAAATATCTTTGGCTTTGCACATCACAAGCTCTCTCTATAATATAGTGCCACCTGTTAAAAGTGAAATAAGTTACTATTACGATCCCAAGAAACGAAGTGTAAAATTAATTCCCTGTAAGGCGCCAACTCTATTTCACAAGTACAAATCCTTAAAAAATAACAGAAATTAGAAATACTTTAGAATTGCTCTAAGTAAGTAATAGTAACAATAATGGCAATAATAACAGCTTTTCGATTATGAGCAAAAGATAGTTTCCATTTCTTTTTATAACTGCAAAACTGAAATGTATCAAAAAATCTTTTCCTGTATTGAGGAATTTCATTTTAGCACCATGCTACAGACGTCCAGACATTGCAACTTTAAGAATGAGAAACAAAAAGGAACCTAATGGAATGCCATATTGTGTCGAAATTGGTCTCCAGCAAATGTCAGTTAAGTTAATAAAACTCCATGCTTACTACAGTAATTCATTATTAGATTGACATTATCATCCCTTTACCTAACTTGTGGGGTGATATTTGCATTTTAGGTGTTAATCTTTGTCACGGAAAATAACCAAGTTTCATTTTCAGAATATTCTTTGTTGATATAAGTGTTTGGGGATTCCTGGTTTAAATTTAAATGTTGAACTCTACACTCTATACTTCCACAGTTACTATTGACAGTAGATATAGAAACTGTGCCATAAGGGACTCCTCATAATCCCTCTCTTTTGGATGCATTTAAGTATCATTTCTCTTTAGAAGGAGATTTAAGTGGTATGAGCTTTCAAATTCTTTCATATTTTCACCTCATTAAAAAACCCCCAACATATTAATCTAAAAAATGGGCAACTGAAGAGTGTAACTAAGTTGTTACATACACGTATGGTTTGGAGGGATTTTCAGCGCCACAGTTTTTTATTTATGACTTTCATTTGTTGGACCTGAAATAAAGCATCATGCTTAAAAATTGACAAATTTGCTTGACTCTAAGCATCCGCTTCCTATTGTCCAGTGCAGGTGTTCCATTTTCTGTCATGAAGAAGGTTTGAAATGTTGGTGCTGTGCTTTTCTTTTAATGCTCCACTAGGTTTCATGTCAGCTGGACTTCAAGAGTGGCGAGTAGTCACACCTCCCCGAAGAGCTCTAGGAAAAAGCAGCATCTCATGAGGATTTCTGGAGAGCATTGAGCTGTGGTGCAGCTGTGCTTTTCCTGTTTCTTTGGATGGAAAGAAAATAAATGTATTCCTGGAACGGCAGTGTCTTTGGAGCTCCTGTTCTGTTCCAGGAGGGAATATTTTGTATCAGCCCATCACTAGAGGCAGCCTGCTTTTCCATGCTCTACATTTTTTGAGATGTGCCATTGCTCCTGAATACAGTGGATCGTAACGGAAAAAGTAATCCAAAGAAGTTTTGCTATTAGAATATGGGATACTGATATCATCATTTCTGGATGTCTTTTTTAACATTTTCAATGTTAAAATCAATGTGCTGATCAGTGTCTTTGGGAAATCATTAGCCTCTGATCTAAAGATTTCAGAGAATTTTGTTTCTTGGTCTTTACTCTCTGTGCATTAATCAATGTATCTACAAGACAAGTTTAATAATAATACCTGGCTTATACTCAAAAAAGGGCTGTGAAGCTTAGGCCACTGTTATTTCAGAGCACCAAGACCTTTGTTAGTCAAGTATTAACCAGCAAGACAAAATGTGATTGTGGTCATGGCAATTCACACAGGACACATCTATGTTGAGCAACAAAGTTAGAAGAATCCTAGAACAGTAGTGAAAGACATGAACTTTGAATCTGAACTTCTGACAGATTATTTCACTGAGCTCGTGTCTCCACCACTTTTCTGTGCAAAAAACCCGCAGTTACTTTCTCAGCCCTACTTCATACTACTTAAATGCTTAAAAGTGAAAAATATGTTAAAAATTAAGAACTATACTTAAACACTGAGCAAATTCCATTGAAATACTATCAAAACAACCACTGTACTGTGTGTTACTTGCTCACAAATGATTTAGTTATTTTGGAATACCATTTGTGAAATAAATAGACACGGATTTAATTTAATAAAGTAGTCATTTGTCTCCCACAATTCCAAATTGGAAATCAAAATACAATAAAATTTAAAAAGGTTATTAAATCCAGATGGATCTTCAAATGAAAGCAGTTTGGTCATGACAGCCTTTAAAGGGCACTGTCAACTTAAAAAACATAAAGCAACTGAAAATGTTTTATCTCCTTTTGTTGCAAGTAACCAATGAGTTTTCTTAATTTTCCTATCATTTTGTTTTCTGTAGATTTCTTCATAGTAATTTTTACTGTTTCTTCTCTACAGTGACTGAACATTACTTTTTTTCCCTAATTTCAAATTCTACCTACTAAAATCCAGTAGGACTTACACAAACACCTCCTTAATGTATGTATAGAGGTGCCTAATGGGATTTAGGCCCAAAATTATTTGTTTAAAAAAGAAAAAATACTGTATAAGGTCATAATTAAAATTTTACCAGATAACTTTATTTGTCCCTCTTCACGTGCAGAGCTGCATCACTTTGAAAGAACCTTAAAAGATAAATACTGCAGGATACGCAAGATTCTTTAAGGCACGATTAAGTTCTACCAAAAGCGCTCTCTGGTAACCTGTTTGTAAAAGATAGCATTGTTAGGCTTTTTTATTGTTATACTTGTAGTGAAGTCTGTGCTGCTTGGAGGTGTCAGGAGACTACACTTATCTTTTTGCTTTCATATGACACCACATTTGTATCTGTAACACAAAATGACAGAAAACAAAGCAGGGACAGTGGCATGGCTGGAGACGGCACAATATAAACAGCTTTTGAAAACATATAGTGTTTTATTTGTGTACATTGCATTTTCAGAGGGAAAAACAAAGCAGGGACAGTGGCATGGCTGGAGATGGCACAATATAAACAGCTTTTGAAAACATGTAGTGTTTTATTCGTGTACATTGCATTTTCATCTGTGTTTGGAATGGGTTGGTAAAAAATCATCATGACATCCAAAGGTAAGTCCACCATACCAAAGGATTTAGCACTACTGAAGAAGGTCAGGTCACCTCTGCATACAAAGAAGTCATCAAAACTTTCCTTTTGATATTTTAACATCGAACCCTCCAGGTTTCTCCTGAGTTACAGCACTGGATGTTTTTATGTTTCAGGAACTGTAGAGCTGCACGAGATTATCACAAACAGATGGCAACTGGTCAGCCACATCGTATCAATCCTTCCTGTTCATTTGTTGGGATAGTACTCCAGTAAAGAAGGCACAACTAGCACTTGCTAGGAAATGATATATATTATTCTCAAATAAAACTTCAGAAGCCAAAAAAAGAGAGGTGCATAAAGAACAAGCAGACTGAACTTTCCCCCTGCCGTGCTACTCATCAAAACTCCTTCTTTCTTTGTGTGTGTATTGATATTGCTAGAGGTAGAGGAACATATTATTTACCCAGAACATCCATTTTGGTTCCTACCTTGTCTAGCTGAGGAAGTGTTTGAGCCACATGTGGTAGACCACATCCTTTCTCTTATGCTAGCAGGATGATGAAGGAGCACATCTGGATTCAGAATTTCATTTTCACCCTAAACATTTTTGTATTAACACACTGTCATACTTAATATAAATTGGAAAATATTTAGTCCCATAGCACTAGATTTTCTGGAAGAAGACAAAGCATGACATTGTGGAGTCCATAAACAGCAGGGGGTATATTTCATAGTAAAGCTATATAATATGTTCCATATACATTGCAGCTGTTGATAGATTTTATTACATTTCAGTTAAGGACCTTATTACATTTGCAGGCAAGATTTATTGTATTTGGTTGTATTACTTCTAAAGTTCAGGACATTTTCACATTTGTAGCTGGCTTATTTCAGCTATGATCACTGAGTTTACATCATAACCTTGTTATAACTGCAGGTTATGAATAATGTCACCTGTTGTTATGACGCTTGCAGTCAGTTTTCATTACAACTGTTCCTAATACTTCACAATATTTTCCAGGTGCTGGATATTACATTGTGGTTTTTAAAGGCATGTTTTGAAGTCAACAGAAAGTAATGGTAATGTCTGAAGTAAAGGCTCCTGCAACACAGAAATGAGAAAGCCGGACAGCAGCATGAGAAGGAAGGTGGCAGATTCCTGCTTACTCACATGCAAATTACTTACCTACCTACTTATAAACCAGAAAGTACTCTAAGTTAAGAGATTTTGAGTATAATAATTTAACATAAAGAATAGTATCCTATTCTAAAAACAAGCACCACTTTCTTTTAATATTTCTTTGTTCTTAGAAGTCAAAAGTTCACCCATACCTCAATGTTTCATGGCACCAGCGTGGTGAAGATGTGCTGGGTTTTTTTTTTAAATTGCATGGATATGCTGGTTTTGTAGCTTTTTTTTATGCCCATCTTTACTTATCAGGCCCCAACATTTTTGCCCATTAGCGCTTGATGCTTACTAGTGCTAAACAAATACTGTGTTCTTCTGAAATCCTTTCTTGTCACATCTCTCTCCCCGTTCTTAAATCCACCTATTTTAATGGAAATAGACCACTTCATAAACACAAGTTATAAATTGACTTATCATGACCAGTGAAAAACATTGAACTATCTGTCCTAAACCTAATTTCTGATTAATCTGATTAATTAAAATACATTTACATTGTTGCAGTAGAAAATAAAGATTCAGAGGATCCAAGCTCCTTTCTTCTTTTTACTCAATTATTTGTTAAGGCAGCTTTGCTGCCCTTTATAATTTAATCTATGATAAGATGGAAACATGTTTGCCACAAAAGAAGAAAATAAAAGGTCACATTGATTTCATGAAAAATCTTCAGTGGTTTAACAAGACAGTAATCGTATAGTCTCAAAAATATTAATTCAAACTAATGAAATCACTGAGTTTCAACTGCAGAAAAGACAACCATCAATTTATTTAACTTTCTTTTAGGAACCTCATTAAACTGAGTCTGAAATTGTGTATTCACATGTTTTAAATTGCTAGTGTTTTGTGTGTCTAGGTATCTCCTGCAAGTCAATGCAGACATATAGAATCTAACACATGAAACAACTCTATTTCTTTGTAAATTCCTCCTTTCATTTTCCGTGCTGGATCATATGTATTCTCAGTATAGGGGCTTTTTTCCGCTGTGATCACCGGGGTAGAATTTTTTCACTAGAAAGCATCCTTAAAAGCAATTTTCACAGAAATCTGTAGTAACTGCTCCTGCATGAGTTTAGGTCCAGTCTTATGTGGCACACTGCATGTGCCAGATCGGTTAAACTGTACGGGTCATGGAGCGTTTGAATTCTATGCAGAAGATGGTACAATTATGATCATCTTTTCATTCTCTTATACATTCTCTGTGTATAGCCCTTGGCCTAAAGTGTTTGAGAACAGCATTTATATGTCATCATCATGGGGTTTAATCATGTTACTAGACTTCAACTGAGAAGAAAGGGATGAAATAAATTTTTTAAAACATAAATAGTTTTCTAATTCTCTTATCTCTTTAGATATGGTTTGTTACTTAGTTTTATGGTTAAAAACCTAGCCCTGATTGTAATCTAGGTACAGTTTCTTTGCAGAAGGCTTCATTTGGAGGAAACCATATCAAAGAAATTGGATGCCAGTGCTCACAAAGATAAGATATTCATAAATGGAAGAGAGGATCAAAGGCTGTGATCAGGAAAGGGGTTTCAGGACTCTGAAATCACATCAACCCAATGATGGGGATGCTGAAAAGCAAGAAAACTGAGGAAGGTTATTACATAGAGGTGTTTTATTGACTTATCTAGGTTCTGCTTATTTCCTGTGTTAAGAAAAAAAAAAGTCATTCTAGTGCTATTCTTTCTTGCTTGATCCAGCAATTATCTTTTCAGAGATTTACTAGAAATGGCTTTTAACTGAGAGTCTGTACCCATAAATACTATTTAGAGGTTAGAAAAGAGAAACTCCGTTGATTTGGGAGATGCTGAAAAGCAAGAAAACTGAGGAAGGTTATTACATAGAGGTGTTTTATTGACTTATCTAGGTTCTGCTTATTTCCTGTGCTAAGAAAAAAAAAAAAGTAATTTTAGTGCTATTCTTTCTTGCTTGATCCAGCAATTATCTTTTCAGAGATTTACTAGAAATGGCTTTTAACTGAGAGTCTGTACCCATAAATACGATTTAGAGGTTAGAAAAGAGAAACTCCGTTGATTTGGGAAAGCTAAAAAACATTTGGGTCTGATGTGATATGACCGGCACAAAAGAGACGATCATGCATCTGTCCAGAATTGAAAGTCCAGCAAATGCCATGAAACACCTTTATATTTTCATATATATTTCAGTATACTGCCTTTAAATGCAAAGCATTACTCTTGCAACCTGCACCCAAAAAACCAAAATTAGGTGATTATAGGCAACACCTATGAAATGAGTACAGTGGCACTTCCTAGTTTTCATTGGCAGACTTTTTTCTGTTTTTCCTTTGTTTTCCTTTCATAAAACCAAAATAATCCTGATTGTGAGCAGCACAAGTTGTAATTCTTATACTTAGAAAAACATGATTCACAGAGAATCACTGAGTAGAAGCTCTTCAGCATGTTACAACCAAAGAAACTCTGCAGACCAGGCCCTTTGCTGATTAATTTCATTCACCTAATTAGTGATGCTTCTTGAAAGAATCCTTTTTTGTCCTTCTGCATTGATGATTTAGGTTAGAACAGGCCTTTGTTTTCCAGTTATATGTTCTCCAACAACCAATAGAATTTACATCTGAAAAGTTCACAAAGCACTGTGTTGTAGAGTGAATTAATCAGTGACCTTTCACTACCAGAAGTGTGCGTATCCGATAATGTATCTGAAAGCACTTCTGGAGGCAGGAGGTGGGAAATAAAGAACACTGTAAATTAAAGGAGATCAGGACTTGGAGTCTCATTTTCTCTCTTCTAAGTTCAGAGACGACTATTCCTCACCTTAAAGACTAGTCTTAGTAGGCAATTATTCACCATGCCCAGCATATTTAAACGACATAATTGACAACATTAGCTCAAAGAACTGAAGAAGCTGGGATGATAAAAGACTTTCTTGCATCACTAGTGTTTGGTCATTCTAGGTCAGGGTTCAGGTGGCACAACAGAGAGTCTGGCACCCAAACTGTGAATAAATAAAACGTATTTCAGCTGCACTGTCTGATCTCTGAATAAGAGATTCCCCTTTTTATCATTTTCCCAATATTTTGTGTATGATAGCATATATCTACACTGAAAGCAAGAATTCAGGATTAAATTATCTTGCATAATCTATATAGACTGGATCAATGCTGCTAGGCCAATGTGTCAGAAAAAATGTTACTGGGTGCTGTAGCAAACTTACTCCTTCATGCAAAATCTGTACCCATAGTGACGTTCTGTGACTGTTCATTTGAAACAGGAAATATGTCTTGTGTTTCAGGGTTTAAACTTTCAGGAGTTAAATTCACAGAAGTTTATGTGAGAATCAAGGGGTTTTTTTCTTAACTTTTTCAGCCTCACCTTTTCAGTTTGAATTTACTCAGAAACAGCAACTAATAAAAGACTATCAGGGTTTACTAATTCCATTTCTCAGCTGTAATAAAACTTTCCAAGTAAAACTATTCAAGAATGCCAGGCAAAAAACCTACTATTATATGCTTTCTATGTTCACCTTCACAAAACGTCTGAGAAAAAATGAAAAGTAGATCTTCCTTTACCTGTTGGCCACTGTGCAATGGCATTAACATTGACTTGCTGGGATTATATTCTAAAATATGTGTACAAACCACATTATCCTTCCTGACATTTATATCAGAGTTCTTACTAATACCATAAATAATAGAATCATAGAATACCAAGTTGGAAGGGACCTCAAGGATTGTCTGTTCCAACCTTTCTTGGCAAAAGAGCATTCTAAGCAAGAAGGCCCAACACCCTGTCCAGCTGTCCTGGTTTGAGATAGAACAGAAAC